>NC_081204.1:8024937-8324937 GCF_902713425.1 Acipenser ruthenus | reverse complement strand
GTGCATTACCTGTGCCCAAATACAAATATACACTTTAACTCACCCCGTCACAGTGTGCTATTCTTACAATTTAACCTAGCACAGAAATTTGGTTCACATTTTTTCCTTAGAACTTGTTGGATTGTGCTAGTTCATCAACTGACTAACCAATCCTGTGTCATTGTGGACCACAGGTAGGTTTTTACAGAGGTTCAGATGTAAAAACAAACAAACAAACAAACAACAAAATGGTACCAGATCTTATAATGAGGAAGCGTGGTAGCATTTTTTCTGATTGTGGATCATTGTGGATTCATGCTTTATTGTTGGTGTCAGAAGCTGATCCTTGCCTACACTTTTTTCATTCAATTCATGTAACATGAAAGCATTTTTTTTATTGTACATGTTATCTATGTAGAGTTCTGTTTTTCAACAGCTACAAAACATGTTTTTTTTTCTTCATACGTTCATTATTTGAAAACTGTTTAATTCTCTCCTGTCAGACAGGATCCGGCACAAATGAACCCCTGGGTTTTTATTAGTTTTAACTTTGTGAAATTACACTCCTGCCAGCATCAGGAATGAATGAAGGAATGCATTCAGGAACACTGAAGCCATAGTGTTCTTGCAAATGTTCGCATACAGTTTTTAGGGTTCCATTCCGAATCTGCTCTTCTGGAAAGAGTTTTTAATTCATCACATAATTCATGCACATTGATGTCTTTTCAGTCTCCATCTGTCAATGCCAGTTCAAGAACACTGCACTGCTGGTGTAATTGGTTTCTGCTCATTTCAGCCAGTTGGCGGATATTGTACAGCATTTTTAATACATTACTATGTTTCTGAAGCTGTGAAAAATGTTAAATTGTAGAGCAGCTAACCAATTGTATAGTAGTTCAACACCTGGTTTAAAATTCTAAACGCAATGTAGGATGAAAATATATTGGAAATATCATAGGATAGTAAAATGTTAAACTGGAGAGATAAAGCATGTGTAGAAATGCATGGGATGAAATATGGTAAACAATTAACCACGGTAACCTTGTAAAAGAGATTGGCTAATGGTCGGTTGCACTTGAATGGAGTAACAGCTAAGGGCTCAGTTCTATTGTTAATTAGTAAGATAACAAAAATGGACTGTAGTCACGTATGTCCTAAGCTCATATGCTATTAAATTTAGCATGAAGATGACACAGATAGAGAAGCCTCTAATACCTTCAGGATCATTGGGGACCATCAGTGAATCAGTCTGAGGAGCCTCCAGAGGTTGAGGTAATATGATCAATTGTCTTTCTCTGTTAATACTAGTAGCACATATTGTATATAAACTGTAGCGTTCAATGTAGAATGTAGTGTGGGTATTTGGAACTAATAAATGGTAAACATTGTTAAAATTTGAAACGGTGTGGTCTCATCCTTATAGCATAACAAAGGTTGGGACAAAAATCAAAATTTTGAAACCCCGCTAATCGCACTTAACAAAACTGTATTTAATAGCGTTTTCTTTTTATAAGAAGAAGAAATAAGATACAAAAAAAAGAAAACGCTATTAAATACAGTTTTGTTAAGTGCGATTAGCGGGGTTTCAAAATTTAGATTTTTGTCCGGGCCAAAGTAATTAATTCTATGTTTACCTTAATTCATAAATCTTATAGCAAAATCCCATCAAGCAAGCCTCATATTACGGAGTTATTTAGGAGCAAAGAAATTATCCTGAAGCCATTACATTCAGTTACAGAGACGCTGCACAAAAATATGCAAATGCATGATTCCATTACAGTCGGCGTGGCTTTATCGGGACGCCTCAGGAGAAGTAAAGATACCCGATTAAGCGGCTGTCCCAATTAAACGAGAGGCATTTGAGATGACCTTAGTCACACTTTTTTGGATTCTAAATTAACAGAAAAAGTATAAAATCACGTCACATTATGATTACATGTTAAATACATAATTTAAAATACGAGTCAATTGTTTTTTTTTTATTCCTAAACACAATGAATTTTTTTTTTATTTCTACATGAACTGAAAAAGAATGAAATCACATCTTATCACAACAGCAGCCTGAGAAAGCACAGGAGACTCCAAGAGTTAAACATTTTTTTTTTACGCAATTTATGCAAGTCACAGCGTAATCACATACTCACTGTGCTATGCAAACCTGTCTTGCTCTGAAAAGCGATCTCTGTTCATCATTTTAAAATACTGTATCCTAGTTAAACATCATGTCCCAAATAAATGACATAAATAGCATTGGGAAGAGCTGCCTCCCAGAGTTCTATCCCATTTAAGCAGAAACCCCGATTATCAGTATTCCAATTAGGTGGTGCCAACTACCAACATTACTATACAGTGTACATATTAAAAACAGACAACATAGGGTATAAGTTAGCTGGTGCCAGTCAGTTCTCTAAAAGAATTGCGTTTGATTTTGCCCCCTCTTGAATCTCGCCGCCCTACGAGTTTGTCTACTTTGCCTATCCGCTAAAGCCGCGCCTGCCCTAGATCATGAACACTGAAAATAAATCCAACATGTCCCATACAATCAGCACCTGTTCATCTATCTCACATTAATCCATCATGCTCATTTAGCCATTGACAGATGGAGTCTATTATAAAATGCTACATATAACTGTCACAGTATCACTGCCGATATTGCATTTGATAAAGTAAATCAACATTTCAAAAATGAAAAACACACCCAAGTTAGCAAACCAGACAGTAACAACCCAGACAATTAATTTAGGGGCTTGCAAGTAGGTGCTATTCTCTATTTTCACCAAACACACAAGTAATGATGATGCTAGAGGAAAGCATTACATTGATTAAGACCACATTGGCCCCATCCAGACTTTTGATATATATGTATTGAAATATATTGCCATGTATAACAATCCCACCTTGTGCCATCAATTAAATCCTTTTGAGCTACCCCGCATTCTTTAAGATTTGTGAAGAACGATTCAAAACTTAATTTAAGCCAGACTATAGCATGGCAATAAAAATCTTTTGATGTATAACAACAAAACAAACATATTTCAAGTCCACGTGGTCTTTTTGGTCAATAAATGAATGAATCCAATCAATTTCATTATTTGTTTTTTTCTTCATTTTAAGAAGTCTGTGTCCCTGCTCTAAAAAAATATCGAATTTTGATAAGCTTTTTGCAAAATGTCATTAAATATTTAGCTATTTGTATATTACAATGATCCAGGTCCAGCATTTGTCATTCTATTTAACACCAAATCTAAAAAATAAAAAATAACAATAGGACATTTTTAGAAAGTGACAAATCAATTTAGAAATAAGAATTCCATTCTTGACAGGAAGATAATTAAAAAAAGATAGGTCTCTGACCTTACAATAAAAAAAGGCATATTGATTTATTTGAACAATTCAGTTCTGGTATTACAAAGGCACATTGAATCTGGGCAAAAATCTTTATTTTTGACAAGGTAAAAGGAGTCAAACTATTACTATTCTCAGCTAACGATTCAATACCATTATCCCGTTATCTGCCACTGGAAGGCTTTGCTATTTTCACTGAATTTGATAGTGTTATAAAAAGTAATACAATTTTAATATGGTCTCAAGAAGTGTTTGTAATACTATAGCTTAAACATCACTAATTTAGCCAATACTTTTTTTTAGAAACACTGCAAATATTACTATTTTTTTTAATATATATATATATATATATATATATATATATATATATATATATATATATATATATATATAAATGCAATAGGATTTGAAGACACTGATAAAGACTCCAGGGCAAATCTGTGGTTGTTTCTTTTAATGTTTTCTCAATAATGCTGGGCTCAGAATCAATGCATGTTGGTGACCATGGGCAGGGACATGACAACTGTACAGCAGCAGCAGAGGAGCATTCAAATGTTTTAAAAAAATACTGCAAAACGTGACCTCATTTGAATAGGTCTATGCTATAGAACCAAGTAGCAGTGCATAAGCGAAGTGGAAATAAACTGTTTTTTCAGTGAAATGTGGTGACATATATTCTGAGACCATCATATACTGGCCAGCTGATTATCCCCAGATTCCAATTAGAGAGATGTGGTGATAGGGCCTGTACATGTTATCCTCTTGCCTATGGAATTCAGCAACTGATATTGTATACAGTACTGTATAAATGTATACGTTTTAGAATTTGATGGGTTCTGTTGTGCTGTTGAAAATAAAACTGTATTTGTGATATTCAGATATCATCTACAGTTAATGTTGTTGTATTTTGTTCATGTTTTGCCCCCTGCAGATTAGTTTCAAGTTATCTCTATTTCTAGTTGATACCAATGTTGTTTGTTGAAATTATGGGCAGCATGATATAGTGGGTATGGGTTTAAACAATTGTTTTCATGATAACCTAAGATGATAAAAAAAAAAAAAACTGTAACAAAAACTCTCCACTGTGTCTCTAGATCTATTTCACAATGTGTTCCTTTCATTCTGGTAATGTGATATACTACAGGCTATATGCAATGGACCCTGCTCTTTTTTCAAATATTAATACAAAGGAAAATACTATTTTGCCCCTGATTCCATCTTCATACAGATAGCATAACATTTCTTCCTCAAATAAATTCCACATGCCACTGTCATTGTTTTACCACTGTGATAACTGCATTTTAAATGCTGAATACGGGATCTAAGACGTGGCATGTAATCTGTGTTAGGTTATAGGGGTGAGTGAACCTAAACACGTCTTTTTAAAAATGCTCTTTCTTTTCACAGCTGGAGGCATTCAGTAATAGGTCACAGGATAGACTTCCATTTGGCAATAATTTTTATATATGGTACAGTGTGTCAACTTGGGAAAGTCAGCCCTACTGTGATTCCTCAGCCAATCTTCTACTGATAAAATCCGTTTATCTCCACTTCATAAGGTCACTACAGTGTGGTTTAGAGCTTGACACAACTCACCATTTTACATGGTCATTTTACCTACACAATAACTGCATTTTATTTGTTTAACAAGAACATGCATTTTATTTCTTATCACTGGCCTTTTTTTTAAATCTTCTTTGAAGGTCAACTATTATGTGCAAACATATTTAAAGTCGAATGAGATACTTTAACCTAAAATGTATCTAATTGTGTATTTGAGAATTAAGATATTCTGTCCACAACCACCAAAACCAGGGGTCAACCGCAAAACTACATTAGGTTTTACAGTTTAGTGAGCATACAATAACAGGCAGATAGTTTCACAGACCCAGATTAGCACTAATCTTGCACTGCCTTACCTAAGGTAATAACAGCCAAGGGTGTTTATTACTTTTGTTGGTGTCTGTGCTTATGTACATAAGTCTGCAATTTATCAACAACCCTTTTATTATGCCGGAGGTGAATTTAAATTGGTTTAGCCTTTTTTCTCTGTTGATATAGAAGGGAAAATGCTTAACAAATGTAGAGTCAGTAACATGAACAGCACAAATGAATAATCTATAGTCATCATCTGTGTGCTAAATCTATCCTTTTTTAATGCTCTCTTAATTCTGATAAATCGCAGGTCTAATGTCTAGTTTCCCTGACCCAGATTATTCTAGACTACCAACTGTTATTTTGGGCAAGGTAGTTCAAGATGTGCTAATAATGAAGTGTGAAACCATCTGTACTAGTTTATTCATTGTCCATATACAAAACTTCTCAAAGGGCTTGTCCTATTCAATTAATTTTAGACATATGCAAAGTCTACAGTATATTACACCTGGGGGTAAATAAAATAAAAAGAAATGCTATTATTTTTCTTGATGAACTGAGAATCATGATGTAGACTTTGTGCACACTACCTGAAGATTTGTACTGCTTTTTGTGCCTGTTTCCCCAGGATGTAATACTTAGGTGGATACTCTGTGATGGAGGTTTGGTGCAGCCGAGGCAGGGTGCAGCCTTGCTTGAACTAGGGTGGTCCCCACTCTGAATGGGTATGAAAGTATGGGACAATTTGTAAGTAGAAACTACTAATATTATTGTTGCCCATGCAGAGTCCACTGGTGACATGATGGCTTTTGTCGACCAGTAGGCTCTAAATGACATGCTCTTTACTGTCCATTATGGGTACATATTTCAATTAACTATTTAATTTACAGTCCATTTAAAACCAATTCTTTAGTTTAAAATTAGTTAAATATATGTTAATTATTATTTAATTTAGTCAATTTGAATTTAATTGGGCTTGATATTAAGTTACAGCATGAAAGAGAAATACATTTTAATGGACGCCTTTAATAAGTCCTGTTCTTACAGCTCACAAAATAATGATAACTAGGCCATCTTATTCATTAACTGCTGCTATACCCAACTGGCTATCTATAAAAATGATGAATTGACTTATCTACACAGATTTGTTTCGCATCATCTTGCACTTTCACTTCAGCCGTTCAGTGAGGGTAATTAAGTCCTACCAATCACAAAATTACTGCCACCCAGCAATTTGCAAACATGCTAGGTCATTGCATTTTTATTGCACATATTTTTTTTGAAATCTGTGTTCAAATAAAATTTCCAATGTATTAGCACATTGTGATATTCTGAATACAGAGAGCTGACACACAATGATGGCAAAGAAATGGATGGAAACAGCAGTTAAGATAGGGATTACAAAGGGAAGCTCAAGGTACCTGACAAGTTACTTTGCTTCAGTATTGTATTTGCAATCACACTCTTCCTCTTGTTATAATAAAGTGATTCTATGAAATGGTACTTCATTAACCAGAACAGTGTTTTTGGTCTCTACCTGGCTTTGAATTTGAAATTAGATTTTTTGTTGTTTGGTGTCTGTTGGCTCCACTTACTTCTACAGGGCATCAAAGTTTGGGCAGTACTTTTAAAGTTATTGTATAAAACCTGTGTTAGATAACATAGGCCATATTTTCAAAATGTTTACTCCAGTATTTGATTAGCTCCTGTTTTTTGGAAGGAGAACATTCCATGTAAATTATATAAAACCGAGAAGCAAACAGCTTGAATGTGTATAAAGAGTCATGAATAGTCGTGCTTGTACTTGGTTCTAGTTTTATAAAATCAGCAGCTCCTTTTCTCCTAAATTTTAGGGTTATTATTTGCATCAAAGTTCTGATAACAGAACCCTGAGATGCAAATTCTAACCTCCTACACCTCCAGTAATCACAGCAGGCCAATTTGGAAAATGCATGATTATTCAACGTAATGACACATCAAGGATGCTTGACTATTTTCTACATGGAATTAATGACCTTGCCATTTTTTTTCTTGAGGGCTGAGACTCAATTATAGGTTTATCTATACTTATAGTCAAACTGCTAATTGGCAAATACCAATGCTGACATTTTATATTGGTAAGGATGAGGAAAAGGGGTCTCCTGTAAAACCTCAGGACCTTCAGAAGGTCAGCTGATTAGCTATGACCCAGAAACCACTTTCAGAGATGGCAGGATCAATCACAGGCAAATCTATTGGGAAACTGATGCCGTATCTAAACAATACACATTGTTATCTGTGTTTGTGTGACAATGTGGCACAAGACTAACAGAAATAAACAAAAAAACATCCTGGACTTTTCTACCTTTGACTAGTTACTGTTACTTCACAGAAAACATAATACGGTTACAAAAAACTACTTGATAGTGTTGGTACCTTTGGGAATAAAAATAAATGTTGAAAATCAATGAAGGTAAACAATAAAAATGCCTTAAGGAGAGAAAAGCATATTAGTACATGAGTAGAAACAAATAAATTGCAGAAAATGTCAGGCAAAGGGCAGTACAATATATACTTTCAAGGTACAATCAAGACAAATGGCAGATACAGTTTTGACATAGTTACATATTTTGGTAGACCTTTCCTGATACTACATTTTTTTTGTCCATCATTTGCTTTAATGAATACTATGGGCCATAGCATTCAGTCAGGCTAGACAGTGCAGGTAATAACTGAACAACCACTGTAATTTCTTATATTGCCAAGTTCAGCTAAATGCTATGGTCAATGAAAGTTCATATTAAGGCAAAGGAGGAAACTAGCTGAAAAAACAAGCATAAATAACACCATTCAAGCCTAGTTAATATAAGATGCTCAGCATTTTATTTCCCTGAAAGCCCAGAATATCATAGGCAGCTGAAAATGTAAAATACAAGTTATTTTCAAGTATTGCTGTAAAGCAGTCGAACATAAAGGTGAAGCATGTGTACTTTGCAATAATAATAGTATAATACTGTTTTCATAGCTGCATATACTGTATGAGTCTGATGTTAGGTAGGTGTGATATGATTATATAAAATGAATTGCAGTCCAAACTGTGACAACAAACATGATGATATATTTAAACAACTACATCAAGGGCCAGTTGCTGATACTGTATGTACAAACTGGTCAATACAAATGACGACATTATACATTTCTCAACCCAGTTATAAGACACAGTTTTGCCTTTTTAATAATCAATGTACTAATTTAATGTACTGGAGGGGGTGGATTAAGGGTGTTTGGGGATTTTAAGAGTTTTTTCTGCTCATGCCAGTAAGGTTACAAATGCAATCTTACTGGCCCATACAAAGGGAGCGCTAACCCTTGATCATTTTCTATTTAATGGCCTGATAACAATGAGATTGTCTGCTTTTTAAACTTCTTGACAAACCATTGCTCTATTCTGAGCTTTTCAAAGTTAACTGAAAAGAACAGCTACTTTTAGTGCAATCTTAAACCTATCTGCTGCTACCATAAACCAATCTTATACAAAAGAAACAGGTATAATATAGTCTGTTCAAAGTGTCACCCTTGCCAAACATATTTGACTTGACGCTTCAGTTATTTCCTTCTCATTTTGTACCAACAGCATTACAGGCAACCAGCACTGAGAATATGTTCAGACTTTTAAATATGTTCATCATTTTTTGGTGTGGATGTTTATGTTATCATACAACATCTACATACTTCCCTATTCAATGACAATGCTAAAACAGCCTTTCCAAAGACGTAGTGCATTTTTTAAAATTACGAACTTAGAACGCTAACCTACAATGTTGATGCTTTTGCTTATACAGTGGTATGTTCTTCTGGGAGTAGCCATTTTGAATACAAGGAAATAAGACCTTCTTTTTTTAATGAATCTATCACATATTGGTACAGAGTTCATAAGAGTCCAAGGTCTGTGATTTAAAGCTGTGGAAGAAAGAAATGTACTTGTATTGACTACTTTAGTATGAAGAAAAAAAAAAAAAAAACAGCAGTGAGATTCTGATAGTGTCAAAAGCCTGAAGGCATGAAGAGCAGTTATTAACTGTATGGGTACTTGCCCAAGGTTATTAGTATTGCATTCTGGAACCATTCCTAATCTTGCAGGTGATTATCTTATTCTGCAACAGCAGAGCAAATGGTTTTCCTAAGAACTGACTCCAGCCCCTAGACCTGAACCGAAAATATATATATACTGATTGACAGCAAAGTGCAAACAGAGAATAAGCCTGTCAATATCAAGGTACCAGTTAATATCAACAAAAAAGATTTTATCGAAATACACAATGGGACTGATTTATCAAGGTGTCTTTACACCCAAATGCAATTTGTACATTTCTTTTTTGTGAAAAACTGTCTATGCTAGATAATAAATAAAAAACTCAAGGTTAGTTGAATGACTCAAAAGTAAAAGTTTGTTCCATTTTGGTGTAAAGACCTTCTGGTTTAAAAATGACTTATAAAGGGGGACATATACAGTTGTTTTGTGATTCATTTAGTTCATTCATTCATCCACAATCAAGTTCCTTCATTATAGAGATCGAAACACAGCCTGTGGCATTACAGTATTGCATCCATTGCTTAGATAGTCCACATTTACTTACATAAAGAATGTCAATGCTGTTGACCAGTTCATATGTTCCTTGGAGCTGACTTTCAAACTACGAATTTCTCAAAGAACAGGTTTAACTATGCCTTATTTACCTATTCTTTTTTCTAGTCTGGTTTCATGGTACATTGGGAGCATCACTTCAATATGAACACCATAGAAGAAGAAAAATGTATTCTGACATTTAACTTTTTAGGTCACAAATATGAACACAAAATATATTCCAATTATCCATTAATTCAATCACTATTATTTAGGGTATATCCTTTTTTGTAATTATCAGTGTCTCGACAGTTTTATGTAAGAATGGAAGTTAATTTCAAGTATGACAAAATGTTTTGTTTTGTTTTCAAATGAATTCACCTTCTGGCTGCACAACTTCTGCATCATGTGCTGACCTGACAATTGTGCAGATTAAAATGTTGATTAAAAATAAAGAAACTCAGCAAATACATAAATCTTGGATTTAAAATAGGAAGAATGTGGAAAAAGCGAGCACATATAATTGCAGTTTTTGTTGGAACAGAAAGGGTAATCAATATGGATGTTTGCCAATGCAAGTGTAAGATTATAAATATATATATATATATATATATATATATATATATATATATATATATATGAGATAGACAGTAACAGTGCTCCATACCACAAAGCTGCTTAATGACAATGTGTGTGTGTGTGTGTTTCTTCATATATGTGTAAATCTAAACTAAAGATTAACCTGGGGTAACCACTATGTGTACTTTAGAAATGTCTTTTGAAATATGTGCAATAGAAAATGAATCCTTTTATCATCTAACAAATGCCTATGGCTATTGCTGTTTTTTATTTATTTTTCTTCCTGGGAAGAAAAATAAATAAATAATTAGACCTGTATGGAATTTATTTTACAGCAGGCAAATCATTTTATTTTACACAGAAATGTTATGGGTTATTACACTACACAGAAAAACAAAACAAAAACAAACATATGTAATCGGTTACAAGTTGCTAATTTCCATCCAATTTATAGATATTAACGGTCGGTGCAATACAAAAATATTGGTAACATATTTCTGAAAAACACCCCCATTAACATAGGAACCAAATCCGCAGTTTGTAAAGTTGTCTAAGGACCAGTTTAATAATTAATTGACCTTGCCACAAGTTTCCTGTTGACCACATAGCTAGCTATTTGCCAGTTGTTTGAGCAAACTGAAATGCAATCTGCTTTAAAGAACACTCGCTGAATATCCTGTGGTGAAAGACTACAGGTGTACTTATCATTGCTTTAATGAACTGTTGACCTCATTAATTTGAAACCTCCCAGGCACATGTGGTAAAAGGCCTCCACTAGGTATAACAGCTCCATTAGAGCAACTGCTGAGGGGCCAATGTCATATAGACTATGACACAGAGAAAGAGAGAGTTGTATCAGACATGACAATTTGCAAGTGGCTCATTTTAACTGGGTTACTCTAAAAGGTACTTATTCCTCTTTTGAGTGATATGTTTCTTATTGAATTTACATAATAGAAGGATTAGGTGCATTGCCATTAAGTAGGTCTTGCAACCCAATTGCTTAATACTGGCATTTAAATCTCCCAGTATAGTCAGTTTAAAATAAAAAAAGATTGGATTTTTTCAGAAAACTAGAGATACTGTTAAAAATGTCAACATAGAACTCTGAGAATTGGTTCCACTCTTGTATTCAGAATGCCTTCATGAGAATTACATTTCCAGTATGTGTTATTTGTTATGAGTCACATGGAATTCAGTTTACTTCATGTAGTATTTTAAACTGAACGAGCTGACCACATTAGTGAACATGGTTTTGAAATAACACATATTGTTCATGTTGTCATATATATATATATATATATATATAGATATATTTTTGATGTTTTGAATGCTCCCTTCTAATGTTTGTTGTCCACTAGATATAAGACCCAGTTTATTGCCCATCTTTGCTGTATGTAAATCTGAGGATAGCCACGATAATGTGCTTTTCTCAAATTAAATTGCACTTTGATGTGAGAGGAGCCTTCCAGAAATCTGATCCCCTACAATTTCATTCTTATTTTTAGTCACTCAGCCACAGAACTCTAATGCAGAATTCATCCACAACAGTACTGATTTCAACAGGATTGAAGTTTCGGATTTAATTGCGGTACTATATCGACTAGTTTCACAGACTTGATGAGCACTAATCTTGGTCTAACTTATGTTACCTACAATAGGTAAAATAGGTCGAAATTGGCAGTCCAAGCAGGTTTCTAGTTGCAAGAGTTCAGAAAGATTTAAACTTTATTTTATCACACTATGTCTCCTTTAAATTAAACAATTTCAGTCATAAAAGAATACTGTATTTTATAAGTTTTGAAATACAACCAGAACACTGAATTGCGATTTACATGCAAGGACTGTTTTAAAACGGGATAGCAGAGAAGGCAACAAGAAGACAAGTTTCACTCCACAGTATAAACATTTATATTCTACCCACCTCTGTTTGTTTCATACATAGAAAGAGCAAAAGGTCCTTGTGTTTCAACAGATAAACATAATTGGTTTCCATTTCTAATTGCTTGCTTTACATTCACCTTTTGATTACTCCAGTAGAAACCAGTGTGGAGAAACAGTCCCCCCTAGCATATGCGAATAGAGTATTAAAATGACATCATGTTATTAGATTTTGTATATGTTTGTAGTTAAACAGGTATTTTGCCTTAAATTGGAAATACCTTCAATTATAATCTAAGGTATATAATGGAATCTTCAGAGCACTAGCATTTTTTTAATTATTATTATCATTTATAACATGAATCTCAACCTGCATCCTGATTGTAGGGAGGAGCAAGATTTACTGAGCAGTTTTACTATAGCAGTGTAACAAGATCTCAAAGCCCGATTTAAAATGCATTACTTAAAGCCTTGCATGCGATAATTGTGTCTCTATGAAAGCAGCTGCAGCTTTAAGAGAGATGCTGTTCGAGCCGCGACTGGGGAAGTGTGATGAAGGTTAGATTTACATCAGAAAGATACTTTGGCAGCTTTAAACTTAAGTTGAAGTTTCTGTTTGGAAAATTGAATAGTGGCTGTTCAGATGAAGCAAGACTAAAATGTGCCTGGATTGGTTGCTCATGGACCTGTCTTGTAGTTATGTTATTTTACGGCCTGGCCAGTCTACACTTTTTAATGGGTCACTAGTTTCCCTGGCTGGCTGGTGTGAAAAGCACGTAAGTCAGCAAGGCAGTGCGCTGGCATGTTATTGGGTGGTGCGCCAGCAAATTAAGACCATATTTCTATGTTGGGTTTTGTTAATGGGTTGATATGTTGTCACATTAGGTAAAGCATTTTGAAGGATGTGATAAAAAAAAAAAGCAGGATTGAATTTGAAACACAATACCATGACTGACAAGAGTGTAAGAGTATTTGTCCTTTTAATGGGGAGTAATGTCAGCCTACCAGAAATGTACTGACGCCAGAGTGGCTGTGCTGTTATTGTGTAATTACTTAAATTAATCTAAATCTTGGAAATGGATGGTAGTTCGGGTAGCAAAGTATCTGCATTCCTCTGAAACTGGGAGTGGACGATATCTGAGATGGAATCAAATTTAATTTGGGAGGTTTGCCATATTTCTACAACACAAAGGGCCCTTGTCAAATTAAAACTAGAAGCCTATATAAGAAGCTGCCTGAAATCCTAAGAAAAGAAGTCAGGAATACAATCAGCAGATAAAACAACTATAACAAATTGTATACATGTCTCTTTCCATAGGATGATATGGGTTACAATTTATTTATTTCGAAATAGAATATAGATTTCTGTGATGGGTTTTGCTTCTATAGTAGATATATTCCTGGGAAACTAGTCTGTGTGCAAATTACCATAATACACATTTTAGTATTCATAACAGACACAGTGATCAATAAAAGCACAGTATACATATAGTAATATTTTCTTAAATATCAGACAGAAACCATTATAGCTACTATCTGAACATGTGTTAACGCTAGTTATTCTATTTAATCTTGAATACATTAAAGTCATTGTTAGATCAATGTACACCATGTAGTGCTAGCTTCAATTCAATACAATGTCTTCCTTGATCTGTTTAATCTTTGTAACTTGATAGTTAATATGCAATAGCTTTACACTCTTCCAATCAAGGATAATAGCAAGTATGGTAAAAAAATAAAAAACAGAAATCAGCTTAGTCAATGCTTTGTTAGGGATAATTATCGACAGCTATATCAATAAACTGCAGCCGCATTATTGATCCCAGATACTGTAAAACAAGAACTGTCTGGAGCAACTGTATATATGCACAATTCTGGACATGTTCATAAAGTAAGCATATCAGTGTTTTGAACTGGTGCTGAACTCTGCCGTTATTGACATTCTCAAAGAATAATCCTTGTTTTTTAAAGTATTGACACCCTTCTAAAATGAAGAAGATCCTGAACCTATATTATACTACAGGATGTATGCAGCAGATTGTTGTTCTGATCTTAGATTGCAGTACTGTATGTGCACATGTATATGTCCAGATACATGTGCTTATAGATTAGTTCAGATAATGACCAGGAGTTGAAACATAGAATTAAAGGTTAACCTATACTCAGGGTTCTTCGTTTTAGTTTTTTATTTCTGGTCGCGTAATGTCCCTTTTAAAGTTATATTGAGCCGACTCTTAGTTAAACTCTTGGAAAAGCATTGATTGTGAAACAAGACCACTTTTGTTTCATTGATAATGTTAAAAAAAAAAAAAAAATCCTTATTTTTAATTCAAACCGAACACATAAAACGAGTTTGGTTAAATTGCCTTTCCCAGATTTAAAATCTTAATGACTTGTTGCAAAAATGTTATAGCCTGTTCTGCAAATAATTGTTTCCTCTTAATTACGATTTAATTAAATACATTTAATTTTACTCGCTGTTTGCGTTCAGTTTGAATTAAAAATAAGGAGCTGCCTTTTTTTTACATTATCACTGAAAAAGAATCATAGTCTCAATCAGGTTATGGGAGAAAAAAACTCGAGTGAACTTGTTTCACAATCTCTTTACCAAGGGTTTAAGTAAACAGAGTCAGCTAAAAAAAAAAAGGGCATCACATGATCAAAAATAAAAACCTTAAACAAAGAGCCCTACCTATATTGGACAACAACCAAGGTAATAAATAGTAATAATTGTATACTGCTTCCAATTTAGACCTCTTATTCAAATAACCAAGGCAAATGTATTGGACTTCACATGTTCCTTGCTAGGTGCTGTACTTTGATCAAAGCGCTTCTGACATATCAAAAGTCTTCACAGTGAATTGTTGTTTATAATCGAGATTTAATTGAGTCATGTTATCTGCTGAGAGGATGTGAGCAGGGGAAGTCACTAATTACTGATCCTGGGGTGAGCACAGCATCACATGAAAGGTCTGTATACTGTAAAATTTTACATACAGTTGTCAACTTCAGAAAAAGTTTTTTGTACCAAGAGTACATTTTTTTCCCCCCAGTGCTGAACTGCATTTAAATTGCCATAAATAAAGCGGTCCTTGTTTTGTCTCATACCTCACAGTCTGCAGATTTCCACTTTGCCCAGGCAACTCTCATTTAAATACCATCCAGGTGTTGCAGCTGAGTAATGTTTAATGAAACAAAAGCACACCAAACAAAAAAAAAAAAAAGATCCTTTTGATTGATAAGGCTATTTGTATAGTAGGTTTTAATGATATAGAATGTCCCCCCCAGATCCATCATAATCAGGAAATTAAAAATAAAAAAATCCCCCATATTAACTGGTTGCTTTATGGATTAAATAGCTGACAGAACTAGAGACAGGTAAAATAATATGCCCAGTTTAGTATTTAACCAGCTGAATCCCTGACCTATTCCTCTGTTTTAGAAAGTTACCTTTATTGGGCTATTCGTCTTACCTAGCTGTTCTGTTGTCCTGAGCTTTGGCATTTTAATAAAGTGTCAGCTAAGATCCTAAGATATAATTGAGATTTCCTTTAAACAAAACAACACTCTTAGAAGAGGGAGGTTTTACTATGTGACCAAAGTCCCACCATACACAAGCATTTATCACCCTGTCAAGAAAGCAGATGGCAGAGCAACTGCATGCAGTATACACAAAAGTCACATATGCAGAGCTGGTGATGCAAGGTGCATTTGTTATTCATACATCAGACAGGAAAACTTGAAAATACATTGGTGAGTTCAGTATTTATAGTGTATGTGCTTTTGGTGAAGAGAATGTTTGAATGAAAAGTAGGCTTAGATTATTTAGCATTTCTGTTAGATATTCATTTTACACCATCTCCCTATTTTATTATTGGACAAATATATTGTTTCTAAGCTGTCCAAATGGAATATGTGACATCAAATGTATTAACCACTATACTTGATCCAATTCCTACACCAAATGATAACAAAAATATAGTCTTCTAGCACAACAAATGCAATCATATTTTTTATGTTTTCTTTGTTGTTTTTTTCTTCATATTGTAATATATTTAAATACATGCTCATCAGAGAACACTTGCCACCTAACCCATGTCCACTGTCCATGAATAAACACAGCTCTATCTATGATTTATATGCAAAGAAGTTGAAAAGTGTTCTTTTTTACTTACTTGAGGGTTTAGGAGGATGGTAAAGTGAAATTGATATTAACAACAGAAGCATGACAGGATTGAAATGAGAGATATCTAAGGAAAACACTGTCAGCCTTCACTACTTCAGAATATTTCCAGTACACAACACATAGGACGGTATTCACTCAACCTTTTAGATACTTTAAAAGATGTTTACTACTGTAGTTGGGCTAAAAGCAGTCTACCACTAAAGATAATATTACAGCACTCTATCTATCTATCTATCTATCTATCTATCTATCTATCTATCTATCTATCTGTCTATATATATATTATTTAACTTTTTTAAATGGAAGCCTCATTTGTGTACATTCATTTATGACATGTACCTGTAACCTTTAAGTTAAAGTTATAGGCACAGATCTAACAACAGTAGAAAAAAAGCAAAAATAGCTTGGATAGCTTGTTTTTAGAATATCACCGTTGTTTAATGAAATGACTCTAAAAATAATTAACCCATCTAAACATCAAAATGAATCCCCTTGTCATCACATTGTCTCGTTTGGTTAAGTAAATACATATATTAAGAAGTGTTAATCATAACCTTATTGATAATCTTTAAACAAAATAACGTAACCAGGCTTGAACTGATTAGCATTGTTTTTTTATAAAATGTGGCATCTAGGGAGCTGCATGATTCAGCTTCCTAATGATCAATATTAACAATCTGCATTCTAAAATCAATATAATCTTCATGTGCTGTTCGAAGGCAAGGGATACATTTGAGAATCAAACTTCACTACCATTGGCAACTTCATTCTCCAAGACATCCCCTTTACTGGGAAGCAACAAAACAAGATTGATTTGGCATATGGTGAGTTCATACACCTTTAGTAGTGTTATATTTCAATGATGTCAGTTGCATGGACTATATCCATCAACCTACATCTATATAAAAAAATTCCAAATTATTAGGATTTAGGCAAAATCCAATCTTATCGCCAGTACCTTTTAGGAACTTTGAAAATACTAAAACAATATTAAAAATTCCATTCCACGCAGTTACCAACCCCAAAACACCAGCATTTATTACAGCACATTTCAATTCTCCACAATATAAAAAATAAACATCATCATTACTCATTTTATCAACGAGTAGGACAAAAACAACATGAAAACTTACTGGATGTGTGTCTGTTCGTGGAAAAATAAGGTTTTAGTCTCTGTGCAATAATAAAAATGAACAAGAAGCATACTGTATATTTAAAATTGTCCATTTCCATCTGCTTTTTTGTTTTTAATTGAAGTTGTCTTAAAAGTGTTTTACGTAAGCTGAAAACATGTTATTTTGTCAAATTGCGGTGTGTGATAAACAAGGGAATGTTTACACATGACGAGCATTAGTGAACACAGTCCTTTACATCATATTTGCACTGGAAGTATAATCATTCCAGAGGTCACCAGGCGCTGCTTCTTGATTATTTCATTTCTGAAGGGTAAATATTGTCTTCTGTCGCCAAATTGTTTGCAGTAATATTAAAGTCAATGGCCCCTTCTATCTGTGCGGTTTCAGAAAGGACTGATGTTGTGAGATTCTGACTGGTCAGACACAGCAGGTACAATACTCATTGTAGTGAGTATTCTCTCAGAGGATTCTTTGTAATACATGTAAATTAATCTGATTGCTGATCTATAGCACATCAATAATGTATTCATGCAAAGTTATCTGGAGTTGTAAGTAACAAGTTCCTGGATTACAGTAGTTTAAAACTGTGTCGTTGCCATAGACATTATAAAGCATAGCTATGCAGGTGCCATACATTTTGATTCAATTCAGGCTGTTCTATTCCTTCCTATTGGAATAGGTTGATTTAACAAGTGTACATGGTCTTCACTTATTTGGTACAATAGATATTTGACCTAGGGTCCATTAAAAAAAAAAAAAGTCCTTGTGTGCCACTTTAACTACTCTCAGTCATTATTGTTCTTTGAGCCGACTCTTAGTTAAACTCTTGGAAAAGCATTGATTGTGAAACAAGACCACTTTTGTTTTTTTGTCCCGTAACTTGAATGAGACTATGATTCATTGATAATGTAAAAAAAAAATAAATCCTTATTTTTAATTCAAACCGAACACATAAAACGAGTTTGGTTAAATTGCCTTTCCCAGATTTAAAATCTTAATGACTCGTTGCAAAAATGTTATAGCCTGTTCTGCAAATAATTGTTTCCTCTTAATTACGATTTAATTAAATACATTTAACTTTACTCTAAACATTTTCTCCTCCTGTGTATCATAGGTTAAAAATATTGTCTTCTGGCTGTCATTGCCTATTTACGCATAGTTTGGTTTTGGTATCATCCTTATGCATGGCCTTAGGATGAGATATTACATTTTCCATACTCAAATTATGATTGACTTCTATCAACAGCTCTTTAAGCATGGTGGGGAATTGTATATATTAGCAATCTGACATTGATTGCAGAGCAAGTCACTCTCCACAGAGGTACCCTGACAAATAGGATTACTTGACTGTGGGTGGTATTCATATTAGTGAGCTCCTCAGCTTAGTGAACACCTATCTTGTGTCAGGCTTCATTGACATGCTGCACATCATTGCTTTTGTTCAAGGGCACCTTGCTGGTCCATGTTAATGACTGTATTTGATAGAGTTGCAGTCTGAAGTTGCTTCAGTGACTTTGATAATCTTTACAATGCACTTCTAATATGAATTAGTTTGGCAGCAATGCGTGCATCAGCAGGGGATCAGGCTGGGTGGTGCTGCATTCCTGGCATGGAGAGCAAAGCTAAGTGGTTTAATTGAAACAAGATTGGTGGATTGTGATTTGCATTTTTAACAACCTGTAGCTATTTATTTACAGCAACCTTTCATTGAAATAGTTACTCTTGCATGTTTACTGTACTTCTTAAAGCATACAGAAATGGTTACTTGAATGAAAAGTTTAAAGTGTCTGCGAAGTTTGTGTGTTATCAGAAGCTCAGCAGGATGTGTGTGTGTGTGTGTATATATATGTATATATATGTATATATATATATATATATATATATACACACACACAGGGACAATAAAAATGTGACTGCTATTGGGGGGGCACATTAAAGAATATATATAATGTGTGTGTGTGTGTGCGTGTTTTGATATGGTTATATAAATAAATAGCATTACACTCTCAATGAAAACGCTGTGTACGCTGAGGAGCTTTTTAACACTGAACCATCTTTCTGCAGTTGCAACTGTAACAGGTAGCATGGCCAAAAGCAGCAGTAGGTCAAATACATCAGGATACAGAAGTCCCAGGTCGTGTTGTTTACAGACCTTCATGAGTGTGCTGTTTTTCCACTAATTGTACTACTGCAGCTGGACTCCTGGCGAGGAGCCCTGTACATTGATTTGTTTATTTATTTTTAGAACGGGGTCTCCCCCTCCGCCCCTGTGCAGGTTATTGTTTTGTATTTGTTTGTTTTATGATTTATGTATTGACATGTTTTGTTTTATTTAAAACCTGTTCTGGCAGAGGCGAGAAATTTTTTTATTTAGATTATATTGAGTTGTTGCTCATTTCTCAGTGTATCACTGTAATGGCTGCCATTATGTCAGTGAACCAAAAAAGTATTGATTTAACTGCCTACCCTCCTCTGCTGTATAACTAAACTTCAGGTAAGGGGAGGCAGCAGATGGGCTTTTCATAAGTCGATTTCTTGATGTCTGCCAGCCTTCTCCAATCAACAAAAGAAGAACATTGTGAGGACAGGTGGAAGCTTATGGCAGGGATGTAAAACCTATTGGTGTTATTCACGACTTACTCTAAGCTGAGGTTGCAAAAGGGCAATCTGTGTTCCGTATCTACGTATGTAACCTTGGGAAAAGCATTCTGATTTGCTTTACTTGGTAAATAGATGCAAGACTTCTGTACAACCTCAACTCATTGTAAGAAATGGAGCATGTGGCATTAAATACGGCACTGTGGGAATAGATATATCTGTTAGCTAAACAAGCGTGACAGTATGGAGATTTAGGGAACATGTCAAATAAGGTAATCTGTGTGTAGCTGTTTAGCAAATGATTTGTTAGGTGACATTCACGGTCTACACTGTGCATATTAGGCAATGTACAGTATGACAGTACATAGCACTCTTCACTGTTCATCTCTTGCAGAATATTGATGAATCTGTAAAAAAGTTATGAAAAGTCAGTTATAGAAATGTACAGTAATCTTGTTTTCTTTTTAAATCAAATCTACTATATTCATGGTACTTTTACAATACCAATATTTCTCAATTCTAAGCCCAGAGCCTCTTGAGTCAAAACTATTCCTATGGTAACTTAAACTTAGCCAATAACTACAGTAGCCAAGGATGGTGGAAGCTAAATTTGACATTTGGGATTCAGAAGTAACAATATGAAATCCTAATATCATATTCAACCTGTTATTTATATTCACTTTTCTTCTGCATAAGTTCACTGATCTGTAGCAAACTTTTACCAATTAAATTATGTTGACTGAAAATAAGGACACTCAAATAGATAGATGTTGAGCAGAGCTAGCATCTGTAAATCTGATACCAGTTCAACATATACAATATAAATGTTTCCTCGTAACATTTAGAATTTTGATCCCATTATCGTTAAATCAAATGTAATATGTAATAGATATGCAAATCTGGTTAATTTTACACATCTTCTAAAGAAAGCTAACATACTGTCTGTTGACATATATGAGAACTGAGAAACTGTATTTATGAATTGTGCAGCCATGTAAAATCAAATCATAAATATGTTTAAAAAGAGAAGCAAACAAAAACATTATATGCAGATCTTTATTCTTTTTTAGACCCGAGCTAGTTTGCTTGTTACATCCCAGCTCTATTTTCTTATTCTCATTCACAGAACAGGTCTCTCGTATCACTCTCTCCTCCCTGACTATCTAAACCTTAAGGAAACTTGGCTGTTACTGAGGCAATGCGAGTTGCAGCTTCACCCTCCACTTTATTTGAAGCTTGTCCCCTTGCGGGGGAATGGTCCACCCTCCTGCGCTGGCCTTGTCAGATCTTCTCCTCAAGAGATACTGACACAGATATTATACAGTTACATTAGAGGAGAATATACTTTTACATTTACTCCTTCTGTATTCTTATTACTGACGAAAAGAGAAAGCAACTCCTTGAAAATGTTGGCAACAGATATGTAGGGTCAGACCAGCACCTTATAGACATAGTTAACAAGCTAATCTGTCAATTGCAGCTTCAACCACTGAGAATGTTCTCATTTAGTAAGGATAATGCTTTCTGACTTGGGTCAACCTATACAGCCAGCCAGACAAGTATTCATTATTACTCCCTCATTAATGGTATCTGCTCATCATGTAGTTCACTCTTTGGCTCATGCAGCAATCCAGTGATGTTTTTTTTTTCATTGCCTGCTTTACATGAAAACTGAGGGAGTCCCTCCTGCTAAGTTGACCTTTGTATTGTGCTACACATACATTTAGACAAATGGCTGTTTTGAAGCAGACTAAGCAAAAGCTTAGGGCCCTAAGGAGTTCAAGGGGACCAAGCATTCTAATAATGATACAGTAATTATTGAAATCTACTAAAAAAAAATCTAAACGTTTTATTTTAAGTAAGAATTGGAGTTGGATTAATAGCAATCAATTACAACATTAAGGAGTGGGTAATACAAAATAAAAACCTAAAAGGGGAGTAGGGCGGGGGGCCCAAATAATATTTCTGCAGGGCCCCTATTTTAAACAATGTAAACATGAAAAAATATATTATTTAACTTATTTAGTATATGTTGTGAAAACTCCAATTGAAATATAGAATGAAAAACAAAATGTGAACAGTTAAATTAATATTCTTTTGATTACAGTATGTATAATGTTGGAACAACTTTTCCTCCAGTTCAATTCAATTAACAGGAGAAACCCCATTGTGTCCTCATTTTTGCCGTTGTCCTAGGAGACAGTAGCTGCACACATGCACTGCAATGTTACTACTAGTACTCTATACAAAAATAGAATAGAAACAACTGAGGCAGATTTTGTTCTGTCTAGTTACGGATAAACATGTACTTGACAGAACACGTCCTGTGAGGGTTGTTAAGGTTAAAATAGCACAAACATTACGCCTGTACAACATGATACTGCTTTACTGGTATGTATGGGATAGATATGGTCAATAGTGATTTAAGATATAATAAGTTTAAGCTTTACAACATTGCAATGGATCTTCTCTTAGCCGCTGATGAGTTACAAATACTGACATCAGCATTAGGCACGTTTTTGCCTCTCAATTACAGAGCCTGCATCTTCAAACCGTATGGCTTGTGGTTTGCGTCCAGCCCCTGCCTTTCCATTCAATTCAATGGGCTGAGATGCCACCTCATTAGAATGTGTAATGCATTCACTGACCATAACTTAGTCTTTGGTGTGAGGATATATTTGAAGTAATACGTCAGCATAGGCTTGGTTTCATTGGTCAGTTATACCATTGGGTTCCATATGTGTTTTATCCCACGTTCAAGATGTAAGCTGGTGAATAGGACTTTCTATACCATCTGCTGTAAGCAGCTCAGACATGGTAATTTACTGGATTCAAATCTGGAAAATTGTGAAAGTATTGTACGGAATTCTGGCACAGTTTTCTCTTAATTCTCTTCATTTAAGAGACAACCATTATATGGTGCAAGTTCCTTTAGGGATTTTTTAAAATTTTTTATTATATGAATTCCCCTTTTTTCTGCATAGCATCATCTAATCGGCTGATGATAAACCCATCTTGCCTTATTTTATATCAATCACCCATCTGTCATTTGGCAACAATGAATCCCTTGACAAAAGCCTACAGAATATCAGCCAAAAAATGTTAATTTCAAGGCAGCCTTTTCTTTAGGGTAAGGATATTAAAAGAAACCTTTATTTTTCTTCACTTTGTAAAGTTTAGGAAGTATAAAAACAATTCCCATGAAAGATGAACACAAATGAACCCATTTGGCACCATGTAACTTGGAAGGTGTAATTCTAAAATGACACTGTTTTTTTTTAACTTTAGAACTTTGATGCACACCTACTGATTGTCTGTATGCACTTTACTGTAACAAGTAAAACTGTATGTGTTCATTACAGCATATGATCGTCATAATACTTGAAAAGCAACATCTTCCTCTGTATTGTATTGTAGGTATATCATTCACATGTGTACATCATGGCTCAGTAGACTACATTGATGTTGCTCACACAACCCAAATCTTTTGTAATAGCCCATGTATCATGAATGGGAAATTGAATTATTAAATGCAAAATTGACAAAGCTCAAGAGTTGAAATGGAAAGTCAGAATCTTAAATAGTTAAATTACATTTTCCACTCCTGGTTAATAAAGTCTAATCTAAATTGACACTGAACTGATGTTGCTCCTTTGCAATTGATGTAATTTTTAATTTGCCTCTTGGAATTTTGCATTCCAGTGCTATGCTTATGCAATCTGTAGGAGGCTTTATATAATAAAAAAAAAAATGCATGTGATGAAACTGTTTTGTGTAGGTTGTGTTTAAAATAACAGTATATTCACTGCAATACATTTTCTACCCAGACACAATATTTGAAGCCTGCAACTTTAAATTACTGCAGAGTTTTGAAAATAATTAATATTGAGTAATTACTATCCTATTCAGTTGTAGCAGCAGCTGAACAGTAATATTATATTTTAGAATATCAGTTATACTGTCGTTTCAAAAAGTTCCTTTAACCACCCTTTCAAGTTGTAACATGATAGAGTATGAGGTGACATAAGCCCTCAATTCCCTCAGTGTTGATTTTAATGTTGAAATGTCTAACAAATTGGAAATAAAAAAAATAAAAAAACTGAATATCATTTCCTCAAAGATAAAGTGTTGATAAGAAGATATTTTAAATTTAGCCATCTAATTTCCATTTCCATTGTCAGCTCTGATTCATATAAAATCTCATCTGAACCTCATTAATTAGCAAATGCAAGTAAAGCTGATTTCAATCAGAGTTTCTGCTTATATATCTTGCTCTCAAAGACGCTATGAGTGTATTTTAAGCCTGTCTGCATGTGACTGCACAGTTGTGAATAACATCTTGTTTCCATCAGACAAATTGACAGACTTGTGTGTTTGTGTCTCACTGGGTTGAAATTAGACACATTTTTAATGTTGAAGATAAGCCACACATTTAAGGTACAAGTTTGAAATCTTACATTTAAAAAAAATATTTAGGATCAAATCATAAGAAAAGTTTGGGAACAAGAAATAGCTGTTCAGCTTGTCAAGTGTCGTATCTTTTAAGCACCCCATTAATAAGACACATTCTAGGCGGTTTTTTAAATGTTCCCAGTGTTTTAGATCCTACTAATTCACTTGGTAGGCTATTCCATGCATTTACTTGCTGTGAAAAAAAGTGCTTCCTATTTGAGTTGTGCCCAAGTACAAGTAAAAATTTGTAGTTTTGCTATTACTCGTTATTTGGAGAGAAAAAAATATATATATATTGTAGAAAAATGCAGTGAATCAGCTCCAGCTCCAATAGGACAATGATGACTGTCAATCTTTAGTTTAGAGATAGAGAGCCAATCCAGGGGAGTTAGAGGAGGGACCAGTGTGACAGTCTCTGACACAGTGGAGCTAAGCATCATGTGTTGTGTGAGTTAAGAGGTCGGACAGACAGAACTTTCGGTGAAGAATCAAACTCTTTTGATAGACAAACTCTTTTGATATAGTATGTTACTTTCACTTTGAAAAAGAGATTTCCTAACAACTTTTCTAAAAATATATAATTGATTAAAATATACTTTTAAAAAAGTATCAATATTTGTATATCGTTGATATTGGGATATTTTCAAGGCTAATCCTTCAGTTTTTGAGTGTGCTGAAATGTGAAAATAATAGTCTTTTATTTTTAGTGTAGTATAGTATAATTTGTTTAAGTGTGTTTAAAGACTTCAATCATATCCCTTCTTTTTCTAGGATGAGGAGATGTAATTGTTTTAACCTTTCCTCATAGCTCATGTCATTATGTCTTAGGATCAGCCTAATTGCCGTTCTCTGTACTGTTTCAAGTGCAATAATGTCTTTTTTGTAGTGAAGTGACCAAAAACTGGGTCATTGTATAATCTCAGCATAACCTATATGGTACTATAGCCCAACATTCGATTTGCTTTTTTAATTGCCTTACTACATTGGCAAGACACTTTTAATGACGAGTCAACTATAACCCCAAGATCCTTTTAAAAGTATGTGTTCCCTGTTTCCATTCCATTCATTTCATGCTTATAACCTAGATTTGTACACACCATTACGCAGTACATTGCATTTCTTAACATTACAATTAATTTGCCACAATAAGATGTTAAGCGGCCAAGGATAAGAAAATGGATTTTAAAGACCCTTAAAAAAAGTCTATTTTGTTTCACCCATAAAAAAGGAACCTTTTATTAACATGCATGTTTTTTTGCCAAGGTTATTTTTTCATTGAATGAAGAAAGAAAAATGACAGTTTCTGCGAGACAATAATTTACAATTTCAAAAGAACTGCACATAATTAATATTAAGAAGAGGGGCAATAGAATCACCCCTGGTTGTACTCGTTCCAACTGGTAAATAAAGGAGTCCAGGTGTTCCCCAATTGTGGGATAACTTTGACACTTTTACATTGCATCTTTACAGGGCTGACCTTTTTTTAATATATAAATTGGCCCCTTTTGTAGATAACACATCTTTATATGTCTGGTCCCATTATTCTTACATGCACTTGAAATGTTTTGTACATGTGAAATGTTTGCACCCAATTAAGGCTGTCACATCTGTGTTAGATTATTACAAATCATTTATGTTTCTAATGTTTTGGTTTGTCCCCGCTATCGCTGTGTGGAAAATCTAAATTCTTGTGTATCACTGCAATACCTGAGATGGTATTGAAGTACCTTTTCTTCAAAGTCTTGGCAGGTCTTCTTTATTTCTTTTCTGGCTTAATTTCAGTGAATTTGTTATCGAATTCTACCAATGCTCTCAGCAGCATTGATGGTTTTCAAGCAACATTAAATGCTTATCTGACATTTCCTTGCAGGCACCTCTACGAAAAATACAGATATGTGGCATTTTATATTATTGCATTCACTACAGCATGTGTGTGGCGTTCCATATTTACAATTATAAAGTATTTAGGTCTCACTCTCATTGGTGGGGATGAATGCGTTATCTTACGAAAGACAATTACATATTCTTTCTTTCTATATATAGGGCAAATGGGCCAGCATATGGGATTTTTTTCTTTGTTGTTGTTCAGAAAAATCAAGTAGCTTAAAACATAAATCTAGAGCATCTTCACCTGCCATGGCTTTCACCTTTTCTATGTATAGACATAATTGAGCGGCCTGAACAAGTTTGTTCTCTTAGCATACATCATTTTGTCATTCCTTGTAGCTCAAAGGTTTTTCCCTCATGAAAGAGGTCATTCAATTGCAGAGATTTCATTTTGATGTAAACAGGGTTAAAATGGTTTAGCATTTGTTTACAACGTTTTGTATGCAGTCACAACCACTGCTCTAACCCAACAGTACAGTGGAAAAGACCCTACAAAAGAGGAAACCTCTGGCTGTCAAGGGGTGTAGAACAAAACAATTGTCTGATAAATATGACATTTTTCAAGACAGTGTATGACTCAGATCTATTGGCTACAATATACTATTATACCATTACAGACTGAGGGAGAAACATTTCCATTGAAGTGTATATCTACAGTATGTCTCAGTGGGACAAGACTTCTAGTTTACCTAAAATAGTTTGTATTTGAAACAAGTAGTTTCATTACTTGAGTCTCAGTACAAAAGTTGTTTAAACTCACACATGATCATTTAAACTCAACTTTGCAAAAGGTCAAATAAATAAAAATAATAAAAAAACAATTTGATTTCAATGTGAAATATTTTATTTTGACGGTATCTCACAGAGATTTGTACTTTAAAGATATTGAATTAATACAACAGTATTAAAGCATCCTAGCAACCTAAAGAACAATACGTCATTAAACAGCAATATGACACAGCTTCAAACAAGAACAAATATTTCTATGTCTGAAAGATTTGGAAAATGTAAAAAAATAAAATAAAATAAGGGGCAACAGAATTTTTTAAGAGAGAAATAAAAGAAAAAACTCAAAGCTTTGCAAAACCACCTTCTATTTAACAATCAACTGCAAATCTTAGTATGAAAATGCAATAATTATTGAATGGTGACATCAAACCTTGTATTACTGTATCATTATCTAAAGTTGGCGATATATAATCAGCACAGGGAAGCACTAGGTTGCTCCAGTAATAGAGAATATTTTATACTATTTGTTTATCGGGATGGTTATGTTGTAAAACAGCTGATGTTCGCTGAATTACCTCTTTTATTTGATCTTTTTCATATAATGTATAGTCCATTAATTTGAAATCACGGTTATTACATTGAATTGCATGGTAATTACTTTCTGCAGTTAATTATTACACATGTAAGCAGTGTTGCATGAGTTTACTATTCTTCTGAGTTACACCTTTGCTAAGAGAGTTAACATTTTCATTATGATGTTTTCATATAAAAGTATGATCTATCAATTTAAAGTGTTACCTGTACAGTGAAAACAAAATATCAACAGAGGTTTAAATACCCCGGACGCTCTGTAAAAATCCTGGGTACCTCATGCAAAATATGAATTCCCACCATCTTATAACATTATAGCATTTATATCCAGAATCAGATGCAATACACAGCTGCATTTTACAGTACACAAAAGGAAAACTCTTCAAAAAGCATTGATTACTCTGAAGCAAACTCATTACTTGAAAGACTTGGATTTCCTCAATATACACTTTGTTTTACAATAACTGGGACAACTACTTTTTACTTAACTGCCCTCATCTGTACCAAAGCAAGGAAGTATTTCAGCCTTATTGACACTAAAATCATGGTCCAATTAACCTGCAAATGTTTTGTCCACATGTGCAAAGGCCATACGCTGTTTATTTTGCATAATTTGATAATTTCTCACTTTCCAAGTTAAATGTTTGTTTATCTAATGATTTAGTGCATTGGATCTTCTTTTAAGGCATTTCATTATGTTATGGTAAATCAAGTCCAAGTTCTATGTGTTTTGATAATCACTTTTTCTGAATTCCTTTCACTTCAGTTTGAAACCATTTGTGCCATAAAAGGCATTCCATTGAATTGAATCACAATAACACTAATCTTGAACTTAATGAAAACACAACTGTGCTAAAAGCTGTCATTGTGCCGACATTAGATATGAAAGCGCTCAGTCCCTTTGAATTCAAGCCTGTAAATAAAAAGAGAAACATAAGTGTTACAGACAGACACTTTCATTGTTTTTATAAAGAGGAAACACATTTCTGCAGACATTTGTCAAGCATTACTTTGTTTCTTATATATTTAGGACAGCTATTTCACCGCAGTAACCCCCTGAGTAATAATCTTAGAATATGCCTTTCTAAAATATATATTAATGAATGGTGTTGAATAAGGATGGCAGATGTACCAACGAATGAACACAACTGGTTTACTAATTATGCATAATATAGACTTTATTAACAGTAAATGGTCCAGTTCATTTCCTTTCCTAAATCATTTCTATTCTGGTGTGGCAGTGCACACATTTAATTAGTCGTTTCATATCCCAAGATACTGTTTTACCTGAAATTAATTTTAAGATAAAACAACAATAGTTTCTTACTTGACATCTTTGGAATCCTAATAGGTCCGCTGCTACTGCCATCCCCTCCATCACTGAGCGTTTTTATCTCTATGAAGTAGTCTTCCCCAGGTGGAAGCTGGAGCTCTACTGATGTTTTATTTGTTTCCACAACATTTGTTCTACTATGCCAGTTTGGCCGATATATGACCTAGAAATGACAATGCATTGCTGAATTTGACAGTTCTTGATGAAGAATTGCTTGTCCTATTATGTGAGCAACAGTTGTGTATTGCCAGGCCACACATTTAAAAGTCTTAAATATTGTGCGTGATAAGCATAATTACCGATGTCAGGCATATTGAAGGGTGCACTGTGTGGCAGAGGTGCTGCATACAAATGCGGTATTCTATTAAATTTTACTTGGGTGGGTTTAACAAAAAATGATTTCAATTGCAAATTGCAATCTGAGGGTGGTTCAACAAGCCCTAGCAGTTTTCAGTGAATTGGGCTCCAAATCTGTATAAGGAAAGTGGTTTGGGAATACTATCACAAAGCAGATTTTCTACTTCAAATGTCAAGATCTTAAGGCTGGTTCTCAATTATGAAGTATATACTATTTAATTATTTATGACATTTGAAAGAAAAAAGTGATGCCTTTCTAAGCTTTTGATTTTTCCTCCCTGCTGTTTGTAACATACTAGTGCACAGCATAAAACTTCCATATCTGAAATGCAAGCACCAAAGCAATTGGCTTGACATTTTTAATCCATAGTGTTTCTGTCATTAGGAAAGCTGTTTTTTTTTTGCTTGCAACTACATATTTGAAAAGATAGAATAGTGCAAAGAAATTTGGTCACAATACAAGCCATGATGCTATTCAAGAAAATGATAACTAGGATTCACCTGTGAAAGATTAAATATATGTATTACCAATGCCCAAAGCCTCCAGCTAAGATGATCTGCGCTTTTTAATGCTACGTGTATAGGAACTGTCTCCAATTCCCTCATTCCTCAAAACTGTACAACCGTGAATGTTCCACCCACTCAAAGGTATAATGATATCTACAGCCCTGGGTTTTTCGTAAATACGAAATAAATCCGAACTAAATAAAACAAAGTGAAGATATAAAACGAAATAAAATGAAAAATTATAAAGCAAACATAGAATGACATTTTTAAATTGGGAGGTTTATGCAAGAAATACTTGCAATTTTAGTTGTCAAGACTCAGCCGTTACCATAGACACGGTCTGAAGGGAAACGGAAGCTCTGACTAGCACTTGCGCAGAAGTATTATTTGTAGTGAGTCGTTTGGGAATTAAAATTGTGATGGAAGAGAAGAGACATTTGTTTCTAAAATGCCTAAACCGCACATAACAATTAAACAACGCTGCAAAGATGTTCTCCTGACTTCTCTTGGCTAACTGTTCAATTCACTGAAGATAGCCACTTGGGCATCAGTGGATACAAATATGTTGAAGGAATGTATTGTGAACGTGCCTCTGCTGAGGGAAGTGGAAATAAATTATTTTGTGTTGTGGTACATGAAACTAAGTGACAGTGTGAAAGATGCAGTTAAGAATAATTTCGATTGCTCTGACGATATTGTTGACATGCTGTTTGGGCTCAGGTGCCAGAATGCCAGCTCATGTCTCATGTACCCTGTGGTTTCTGTTGACTGTGAACTTTTTTTTTGCAAAGTATTTAGTGATTGTAAGTGACAGTTGACAGACCATGAAAAAAGAAAACGTAGAGTTCTGTTGTATGTTTGTGTTTAATTCTTAATTTGAATACTTGTGCTAGATTGAAGCTCCTTATGAATACATGCGTAAAATATAGGACTTTCCTTTCAGGAAACTGCTTTTCAAGTTAATGCTGAATTGCACATTTTGAAATAAGCAATTTTTGTTGTGTTTGTTGATTTAATATCCTTCCTGCTGATTTGATTTCCATTGTGCAGTAATACAAGTATTTTTGTATTTTTATTTCATCTTGTTATATTTTTATGAGGGCATGGGCAGTATTTACAGTTAATAGGCAGTTAATTAAAAATAGCGGGGGACTTCACTTATGTTACCGTTACTGCTGCTAATGAGAAATTATGGTAACTAATTTATTTTTCTTGGTCTGTTTATGTCAAAATAATAATACAAAAACGGATAATGTTTAAAGAGTATATAGTTAAAACATGATGTACACTTTGTTTTTATTTATATACATCTATGAGTTATTTTATTAATGTGTATCTGTAATACAACTAAATAAAACAACATTTTTAGTGGATAAAACTAAATAAAATTAAATTTGTGAAAAATAAAACGAAACATTATAAAAAATAAAAATAATGATATCCAACAACACCATCACCACTCCTCCATATCCTGTGAAGAACAGTTAATAATTATTTAAACTATGTTTGAGAAAATATAGACCATACACGTCAATAACCCTTTTTGACAACTTATAGAACATGAAAACTATTGAGAACTATGTTTTATCAGCTTGGCAATTAACTGTACAATGAAGCAGACAGCAGTTGGTATTCCTTTGTGTCAAGCACATGCCTACCATTCAACTTACCTTGTATCCAATAACCTCTGACTCATTTTCCATTGCTTTTACATGCTCCCAGTTCAAGAAGATCTTTGAATTAGTCAAGTTACACTGAATCTTTCCAGGAGGTTGACTAGGTGCTAAAATAGAAATCAGATACATATTACAATTAAATCAATATCATGTTCGGTGTTTCAAAACATACTTTTGGTTTTGTTCTGAAATATGTAATTGCATTTTGATGTAAATAACTTACAGTAACAGTACAACACAGAATTAACTTGGTTGTGGCATTTTTGTGTGTGTGTGTGCTTTGCACCCATAAACTTGCTGTTGGGTAATTATCCTAGCTCTAAGCTCATTCATAGATGCAGTGGTAGTGTATTAATACAAAACAACACATTTACAATTTACAAATGATATATTTTCAACAATGTCACTATGGAATTCCCATTCATTTGCTATGCTGTACTTCCTGTGTGCTGAACATAGGGATAGATAGATACGTACGTGGCTTTTTTGTGGTGGTGTTTACTGGTGCACTTGAAGGCCCTGTCCCAGCACTGTTATAAGCCTTGACTTCTATAAAATACAGTGTGCTTCCCTTTAGGCCTGTAATATTTGCTGTTGCTTCTGTTGATCTTACTTTCTCAGCCTGCTGTTGTAGTTCATCTTTATCCCAGTATACAACCTGAATATTAAAATGTAAAGAAACATTAGTACTCGTAAAGTATGTATCATTGCTGTATTCCATCCTAAATGCATTTCATCCCATACCTCAGGGGAAAACAACCAGAATATATATATATATATATATATATATATATATATATATATATATATATATATATATACACACACACACACACACACACAGAGACAGACACATTTGTTAGTACATTTATTTATTTACTTAGGCCAACATAAAGGAGAAAAACATATTTCCAAAACTAAGCAGGGGAATGGGAATTGCACTGTACAGACAACCTTTTTACCATGTCAGAAATAATCTCATTGTCACGCAAATAAAATTCATACCTCATAACCTAGAATCCTTTCACTGCTCATTTCCCATGGCACAGGATCCCAGTATACTTCAATTTCAGAAGCAGACAAACTTTTAGCCAGTACTCTGGTTGGTGCCATGCTTGGCTCTAGATTGACCAAAGGATAAAGCATTTGGTGTTCAAAAGTAAATAAGGGATACATGAACCCCCAAAAATATATAAATACAAAAATACAGTACAAATGTTGTATTACATTATATAATTGAGTGTATGCAGTATAACAGGAAAAATACAGTAACAGTTTGTTCTCTATGGGATTTTTTTCTTCCTATTCATACAGTCTTTGTTTTTTTTTAATGATGTTGCCTGATAAAAGCAAATCATGTATGCTATTGAACTCAGAATGGGGTGAATATACATGTTTCCATGAAGAGTTTTCCAAACGTGTGATCCCTGAGCTCTTAGAAGAAACATCACATAATGATGTGAAAACCACAAAACAAAAAGCTGTGGGCAGGCGCTGTAGACTCTGCGTTTAGTTTTTTTTTTTACAGCCTACTTTTAAATTAATATTTTTATATCTAATTACTAATTATTTTGTGCTGACTGTAGAAAAAACAAACCCTGCATACTAATAGTGAAACAAGAGATGCATCACTTACATTGACTTTGTGTGTGTTACTCTCTTTGAAGTGTTGCTTATTACAGAAGCAAATCTAAGGCTGTAAAAAATTGTTTGGAGTAATACCAAAACCAGAAGATGGGTAAACGGAATAATCAAATTGTTAATATTCAAAGTGTTTGCAAACTAAGAGCTAATTGATAATTACATCTAATACGCCAAGTATGGTTCAAATGAGTTAAAAATACATTCATACACCTACCCTCTTCCGCTGAATAGACAGTGGTAACCTGACTGAATGGCCCTTCTCCAATAATATTGTAGACACCAACTCTGACTTCAAACAGAGATAGTGGTGGAATGCTTTCATTTTTAAAGACATATCTTGTAGCCTCAGCTGATGCCACCACTGTCTGCATCCATGTACTTGTACCAGCTGGTCGAAAAGCAACGACATACCCAAACCCTTCACCATTCTGGAATTCTTCAGGAATAGGCTTTGTGTGAAAAAAAAATGGAAGTCAAAATGGTTCAAATATGTAAGGTAACACATCAAATGCAGAAATGCTTTGAAGAGATTTTGTACTGCCTTCATCTTTGTTTAAAGACAAATCATAGGGTTGAATTTAATTGCTGTCACCAAACTGAGATCCATCACAAAGTTAATGGTAATAAGCAAAAAAGTAAGAAATGAATATCCGAGAAAATCTTTTATTGATAATTTCGAAAGATAATCCTAAACTTAGATCTCCAGGGGTAAAGAATAATGTTACATTTGATGTATGATTTCTGAGACAGTTACTTTGACTTTAAAGGAAATTTGCATCTATCTGTACTTTCTGGAAATACATTTGCTAAAAGACCTTGGGAACAATCCCTTTATTGTTCAAAAGCACCTTGAACCTTACATAAAAAGTTCTCATTTAGAATTTCATGCACTTCATTCGATATTCACAGTCATAGTTTCTTACTTGTACACTGAGGCAGTATGCACTTTTTTTGTAAAGGCCACCGATTCATATTGGGTATCTTTTCCTTAATTAAAAAAATTCAATTAAAAAGGTTTCATCATTAACAAATGATGCTCCTCTGGGCATTTGTCAGAAGATTGCAACAAGACTGCAATTTCTTCATAATAAACAGAACATGGAAATATATAAATAAAATACAAAACAGAATATATTCTCCAGCTGTCACATTTGCAAGTTTTTTTTTTTTTTTTTTTTTTTAGGATTTTGGAGTCAAACAGGAAGTGGGTGTGGGAATCGCCTCAAAACAGCATTTCTGGCACTTATTTGCGCTAAATGTTTTTATACAGAATCTAAATAGAAATGTACTGGTTACTGAATGTGGGTTTACTGTTTGTCTTTGTAGGTGAAATAACTCCATACAAAAGTGATTATATAAGTAGACAGTGTTACCTTACCTCCCATGTGATGACAAGTTCAGACCGACAGCCTCCACCCCCACTCACATTAGCCGGTGCCACCTCAGGGACTGTGTATTTTCAAAATAAATACATTCATTAATAAATAATAATAAACTTGAAATATTTGTGTTGATTACTCTTCCTAAAAAACATTTACAGTAGTAGTGATACATTTAAGGATAGGGCTAAACAGAAAATAGGAATTGAAATTGCTTTAAGACATAGGTGAGTATAGCAGCTCCACGTTTTTGCCCCAGAAGCTCAGGATAGGACTCTATATGTTTTATATTTGATACAGTTGGCATTACATTTTTGTGGATGTAAGCATGAATCACACACTGCTTTTCCAATGTCAGCCTTTAGAATGCTAATTTTTACCCTGGAGAGGCCCACACTACCTCATAAGAAATACTACTGCAAACACTAACTGTAATTCACATTCTAGTCCCCGAAAGAGTCGCCATACAGGGACTGCCTACGGCACGTTATGGGGTCTTGATTGACAGGTGGGGGCCCCGTGGGTGTTTTTCGCGAGTTTAATTTGGGGTTATGATTAGAGGTTGATGCTCAGGATAAGGGAATGATTATATAGGGGTGCTCGGGGTTAGCCTGGGCAGAGATGAGCTGGTTGCAAGCTTCCTTTACGCTGTTACAGTGGGCCGGTACACTGTCAATATTTAACGCAATAAATACTTCTTTGTACCTGAGTAATGTGGTCCGGAGTGTCTCCGGGGGGTCAGCCGATGGGGAACGCTACAGTACTTTCTGAGCTGCTGCATTAAGCAGTATAGTCCAAATGCATTGTGAACGGAATACTTTTATTTTAAAGGGGGCAATGATAAATTATGTTCACACAAATAAATGGCCAAATAAAATCCCTCCCCCTTCCCACAATTTAATATTTACAAATCAACAAAAACCTCATCTTGGTTTGGTTAATTAATCACTGTAATAACTGCCCCATAACATTGATCTTAGTCAAAGTCAGATTACATGTATTGTTTATTGTTTCTGTGCTGTCCTTTTTGGTATATTGCTTGCAGTGTAATATATGTTTTCTCACTCTTGGTGTCACACCACGCACATACCTGCTGTTTTGGTTTTGAATTGGTTGGATGGTGCACTTGGCTCCCCAACCCCAACACTGTTGCTCGCCACCACTCGGCATTCATAATCCACCCAAGGGTTTAAATCTACTACTGTTGTTCTCAGCATATTTCCAGGTATGACTTCAGGAACTATGATTTAGAGAACAAAAAAAACTTGGCTATGTATATTTTCTTCCAGGTATTCTGTTAAAAAGGTGTAAAATAATCTTGTATAGAACATATTGCTACACATAATGTAATAAAAAGCCAATTGCTCAATGAAAAAAATAGAATTGCAGCATACTGTAAATACAAAACACATATTATTATAAACAATGATACACACACATATACACACATATTAAAGGAAACTGATAAGAAAATAATCCAGAAATAGGACAACCATTTTTTATGCTGGGTTGTTTTTTTGATCATAATAATAATAATAATAATACAACGACAATACAATACAAATTTCTCTTATATAGCGTTCTTCATGCTTTACAAAAGAAATATAAGAAAGCCTGTCTAATATATAATCTAGCTACAAATAAACAGACCCAAACAAATACGTTTTTAAATGGGATTTCAAAGATTCAATTGTGCTAGCATTCCTGATATGAATCGGGGGCAAGTTCCAAAGACGAGGGGCATTATAACTAAATGCATTTTAGGGACTGTCAGAAGATTAGCATTTTCCGATCTCAGGGAACGACCAGTCACATATGGGGTTAACAGATCTTGAACATAAGAAGGTCCAAGACCATAATATAATAATAATAATAATAATAATAATAATAATAAGAATAAGAATAATAATAATAATAATAAAACAAATGAGATGGATGCAGTAATTGTATCAATTTTAAAACCAAGATTAACTAAGATTACACATTTTAATCGTGAAATAAATCACATTTATTTATTTTTTTCATTCCTTGACAGCCCTAATATATATAATAGTTGTTTATATATATATATATATATATATATATATATATATATATATATATATATATATATATTTTTTTTTTTTTTTTTTTTTTTTTGAGGTCTTTACCTGTTTTAACAGCTTGCCATCCTATTGAAAACGGTGTCCTTGCCTGTATGGTATAAGTGGTAATGGGGCTTCCATTGTCAGAGCCAGGCCTCCAGGATAGCTGGGCTGTAGTATCCGCAACCTCCAGCACTCGCAGGTTTTCTGGAGGACCTGGTGGACCTGACATAGAAAATGAAACCACATTCAGATTTCGGTCTGGTTCTACAGAAATCTATTCTTTGGATGATCTAGTGGTACCCAAGTAGGAAGCATTGACACCCTCTCCCTTGAACAGCATGCAATACATGTTGATTTTGGCTACATAGTGTAACACTGGTGGGAAAAATCACATTTGCTTGGTTTCTCCAGTTCTGAATCCGAACAAAGATTTAAGAGAGCTGAGTGTCACAATATATCCTGTGGACTTGCTATGACCAGTTGTCAGGAAGTTGTGGTACATCCCTAATACACCGGTAATGTGTGTTATTACTTATCAAGACTTTCTTTACTGAATTTTTGTTATTATTATTATTATTATTATTATTATTATTTTGGATAGAATAGTGTGTGTGGTGGGGGGGGGGATGTAAGGTTGGCAGGGGTGGGGTTAAATCTGTCACTGCCAGCAAACACAGGTAATTGAGTGCTAATTGGGAAGTGGCCACATTTATTTAAAGGAGGAGAAATACTTCTTCTGGGAGAAGGAGTTTGGTGTGTGTGTGTGTGTGTGTGTGTGTGTTTAAACTGTTTTGTTTGTCACTATTCAGTGAAGGTGAATGCCCAGCCTGACGCTATCCTGTCAGAGAAAAAAAAAAGTGTTGTCATGAGAACTAAACGATTGATTCACTAGCTGTCAATACTTATTGCCACAACTGCATATTGAGCAAGATTAGTTAACATGAAGCATTTAGGCATAATTTGAATTCTTTTTAGTGATGTTAATAAAAAGGGCAAAACATAGCTATTGGGGAATACTGCAGTGAAATACCATAAATATAGTCACTGTAAAGCTGTTTATATCATAAAACCAATCCACACCGATAGATAAGTAACAAAGCAGCAGAACTGGTATTATTAATCACTTTAGGGTACCTGAATTCATACCCTTGGTTCAGAATATAGGCTCCTTGAATGGATTTACATTTGACTATTCGTTGTTGAAATAGTATAGTATTGGGGAAACAATGATTTTGAAGTTTAAAAAAGTGTATATGTTTGCATTCCATAGTATGGTCTGACAAGTGAATAACCATGAAATTAAACACGTTTTAACACAACCAAATCATTTTAAACAGACAATATTCCACGAATGTACCTCTAACAATTAGGTCTGCAGCTGCTGACACAGTATCCACAACTGTATGCACCATACAGACATATTTCCCAGCATTATTCAGTTGAATGTTTCTGATCATCAGATCACCAGCAGAACTCTAAAAGGAAATGTAATATAAAATGTCACCAGACAGAACAATTTATGGAACACATTAAAACACATGTATAAGAAATGTATACAGCTGTCACTGGATTATCCACAATCCCTAAACACCCCGCCCCTTCTAATGAAAAAAACAAACAAACAAAAGATTTAAAATACCATACATTTGAGCATTTTCCAAATCTCAAATGAAACTTTCATTATTCACTGCTAACTTGTTTTCAGAATTTGAAATGCCCTGCATCGGATGACCAGTTAACATTATTTTCTGTCACCAACACATTACTCTACAATCCATGCCCAGCAGGGACATGTTTGGGTTACTATCATTTCTGACCAATTACGCATGGCCCATTTCAGGGTTTCCAGACACCTGCCCTTTTGGCTGCTCATGTGGCGCACTTACACTATTGATCTTTAAATTCAATAATGTTACTCTCCTTGATCATTCAAAGACAAAAATACAGTGTAGAAAATCTGATCATGTTTTTCATCAGAGCTAAAAAAAAAAAAAAAAAATCCCCCAGTAGAACATTTTAAGAAATGCCGAGACTCTACCAAGGCTGTTTGAACCAAATACTGTAAGCTTGCTGGATTCAATCAACATATTATCAATACTGGTGTCACAGTGGTCTTATCTGGGATTGGCTTTAAATACTTACTCCTCCAATTTTTTCATAGTGGTCCCCTTGTCGGTTAAAATCTATTAGCTTCCCATTAAAAAACCATTTGAAAGTGACATCTAGTGTAGAATCTTTGGATACTTCGCATGGTAGAACAATGCTTTCCCCAACAGTTGCATCTATGCTTAAAGGTGGCAAAATAATCTTTGTTGGATCTAAGAAAAACAACAAAAAGAAACAGTTGAGATTGACTGCAATTAACATAAATAAAAAAAAAATGACAATGATGGTAAGATGAGAACCTTATAATGTTGTCATGTTTATGTAATTTAATTTTGATTACAGAAAGCGATACAATTACAATATGCTCTTCATCAAATTACCAGTGATTTTTTAAAGTGGTTTTCACTGTACCACATAATGTAAATGTAGAAGACAGAGTGCATGTTTTGATAGTTTCCAGTGATAAAATGTTGAACTAGCTTATAATAGTAATATCAATACTACTACTACTACTACTAATAATAATATCTTAATGGGAAATAAATAACATCTAGGTGACATATTCAGCAAAGGCATATAAGAACTAGAAAATAGATATTTCACTTTCTCATAAAAATAGCAGTTCTTCAACATAATCTGCATACTTTTAAAGTGATTAATAGTAATGAACACAGCATGTTCATTTTTAAAGTAAGCATTTAATGTATTACTTTAGAGCGATACTTCATAAACTTTCTTCAGTAGGTGCCAAATGATTTTCTTGGACATAGGCACACAACCAATAACTCATAGCTGACAAAGCCTAGAATGAGTTATGTTACTGTCAGACAACTAGGAACATAAAACAACTATATATTTCATTATCAATTTCATGCTTGGGTTATTTATTTATTTCAACACCATCTTGAAAATACATTAAAATCACCCTTCTAAAGGCTTACCTTTTACCACCAAGCTTCCTGAGCTGCTTGACTTTCCAAATGCATTTCTCGCTACACATGTATATCTTCCGTCATCTAATTTGGTTATATTGCCAATTCGAAGGCTCCCATCCTCAAGAAATGTTATCCTTGTGACAAACATATTTTACAGTGAACAAACCACAGATCACCAAATACATATACAAGTGCGTTGAACTTTTACAATGCAGTTCAATAGACGTTCAAACCAATTATCTTTTATATGTGTAGAGGCTGGTACATGCTTAACTCATGATAAAATGATTTAAAAATGCTTTAGAATGATGGCCAATTCTGTGTGTAACCAGTTATGTTGAGTGTATTTGTCTGAAAACCATTAAATGTCAGTACCATACATATTCCCTGCCAAAGATATTTTAAATGATATAACAGGTGTCAGTATTATGAAAAAGTATGTCACTAGATTGCAAACATCTTCAGCATGCAGAACGGAATCTCATAACAAATTCATAGTATAATAAAAAATGTACAAGGTTTGGGCTAACAAATCTACAGGCACTTTCACTTAATCCCTGTTGACAGGACTATTTATCCCAACAGATGATGCTCAGATATTTATGATTCTTTAAGTTCATAAAAAGTACCAAGCATAACAGAGAGGAGGATGGGAGAAAACCAGCAACCACACAGTCTGCAAGCGAGGGTTTAACTGATGTGGTTGCACAAGCTTTAAACTTCATCAGAATCAACATACATAACTTTTTTAGCTAGCCAAGTAAATGCTTGTCATTCCAATAACCACCTTTTGGTGATCAGTCACACAATTTTCTTGAAATGGCCCAAACATATTCTATATATTTAAACCTTTTAAAAGAAGAATTCAGGGCTCCCGAGTGGCACATCCAGTAAAAGCACTCGCTAGAGTGCAGGATGCGCTCTATAGCCTGGACGTCGCGAGTTCGAGTCCAGGCTATTCCATAGCCGACCGTGGACGGGAGCTTCCAGGGGGTGGCGCTCAATTGGCCGAGCGTCGCCCGGGGGGAGGGAAGGTTAGGTCAGCCAGGGTGTCCTCGGCTCACCGCGCACCAGCGACCCCTGTAGTCTGGCCGGGCGCCTGCGGGCTTGCCTGTAAGCTGCCCAGTGCTGCGTTGTCCTCCGACGCTGTAGCTCTGAGGCGGCTGCACGGTGAGTTCGCAGTGTGTAAAGAAGCGGGCGGCTGACAGCACACGCTTCGGAGGACAGCGTGTGTTCATCTTCGCCCCTCCCGAGTCAGCGCAGGGGTGGTAGCGGTGAGCTGAGCCTAAAAAATAATTGGGCATTTCAAATTGGGGAGAAAATAATAAAAAACTAATTGGCAACGACTAAATTTATAAAAAAAAAAAAAAAAGCATTCATTTGTATATTTGTTGCTACTAATTATCATGTATTTACCTCTGATCTTTATATTTTTAGCAGGACCATGGGTGGATTATACTTTGTCATTTAAATACATTCATGACAATAATCTACTTAATTTGCATATTTGAAATAATCCTTGTGAGGCTTAAATGGCCGAATACATATCACATCACAAAATGAGTGGGAGTCTGAAAAGGTACAATACAAATTGGAATGACTTTATGACTGAAGTCTTTTCTCCAAGTCTCTGTGATTACATCAATGCAATAAAAGGTGTGTAACCCATTCCTGAAGGTTATATAACAGAATAAAGACTGATATCAACAAAAGGGGATATCAAAGAATTTATTGGACTACCACTTTGGACTTCGCCATTATAGGGTTTTCTATAGGCTAGACTATGACTCAAAAAAACTTTTTTTGGAGATGAATGGCAAGATTGCCGAATAAACCTCAACATCCACATCCACGTGACATAATGTGTTATTTTATTGGTAAAGTGTTAAGAATTACTATACAAAAGCATGATGCAATATGCACTGTATCTATATTGCAGGGATACATATAAAACTTTACTGGATACCATTAGCAAGTTTAGGTCAAGTGTCAGTTATAAGCAGGAGCAGCATATCTGTCCAATCCATGTGGGAGTTCCAATCCATAGAGGAAACTAAAGTCTCAAATAGAAAAGATGAATTGAATCATTACTAGAAAAAATATTGCCCCTAGTACTAAGTTCTGAAAGGGTGACCTTGTCTTTTCTGTAAATCAAACCTCTGCTGGGCTATAAACTTTGAAGGCAAACAGATAATTGTTTCACTACTGTACTATCAAGAATATATATAATGTGTTTGTCTTTTCTAGGTCATGTGGTGTCTACAGGCATTTTAATTGTTTTGTTGCTCTAACACTGGCACCGAAAAAGCCAAATAAGTGCCTTTTGACAATCTATATTCACGACAGAGATATGCCTGCGCTACTGCTTTTTTTAAACGATCAATATAGTTTCCAGATTTGTTGCAACATAAAATTATTTTCGTTTCAGAGGCATAGTTACACAGCGCGTGCTTTTTATTAAAAGAGTTGACTTCACTGCGGAGGTGGCATCCTGTGCGTACAGACCGAGGTGTTGACAGTGTGTGCTTATATTATCTTTTTTTTTATTTTTTTATTTGGGGTCCAGGGGCCAGGTTCGTTATAGCCGAAGGTTTGTTATAATGAAGATCGTGTTCTGTAGTTTACAGAGACAGACGGCATGCTCTTTATAAATCCTAATTACTGGCACTTGCTACAGTTCATCATCAAGAACACTGGAATAGCTTGGCTTGCTGCAGCTAGCAATCAACACTGCTTCAGGATATATCCTCGTTCCTATCGGAGCCATCAAGTATCTGTGTCCGCAAAGATGACCACACAAAAATGTATCAACCAAGTTCCAATAAGTGTTTGTTTAAAGACATTAAGCAAGGTAATGGTAGTAATATCCTTTGGCACTGCATTCCATCAAGATGCTGCCCTTGCTGTAGGAAATGAACATTTACTTGTGCAACACTGCAGTACATGTCTGGTGCTAAAAGCTAGTATTGCTTTATCCCAGTGTCTTAATACCAACTAAGGTAAGCATGCTCTACAAGTTTTGGTAGAATAACCGGTGCCTCTGTGACCAAATTTCAATACAGGCATTATTGAAGGCAACTTTTTTTTTTTTTTTACTTTTACCCTTGTTCTCCAACTGGACCAACCCCTACTCACTCAGGCAAAGATACAAACAAATGTATATAGCACTTTTAAGTAGACCCTTATGAAGGTTTACTGAGGGTTGCCAAGGTAAGAATGGTTAAGTGCAGAAAGTATGAACAGGTTAGCTCTGTACATTGTGTGAAAGCATGTTAAAGCATTGTAAATACCATGAACTTAAAGAATGTTCATACAAAGGTCCACAGATAAGTGTTTTTCTTATACGCTGCATACAAAATACCTGTTGCCAGGAAAAATAAAACTACAGTGTGTACAGTATGCCACATTTATATCATTTTTAGGAGAACAGGTGTATTATAATGGCATAAGTGCATTTTCTTAATGTGATTTGTACTTTTTTTTTCAATTAGTTTACCTTTTGTTTTCCTTGAGAACTTCACTGCCCTTCTTCCAAGAGAACGTTGCTCTCGGAGAGGCTTTGGGCCTGCACTCAATAATAACTTCCCCACCTGCTGGGATAAGTGTTGTTTTTTTCACTGGACTTTTGGAAAAATCTGGTGGAGAAGCTGAGACAGAAAGAGCATAGTTAGCACAGCAGGCTAACGCATTGCCCTTTGAAAACGGAAACATTTACAGATCTGTCTCTGCCCAAAAAAGGGCAAATAATAAGGTTAATTTATTAAGGTTTGGATAGAATCAGCTTGGATTACAGTTAACAATTTACATAAATGCATAGACACATACATACTTTCTTGACAATTTTAAGTTTTATTCCATGCACATTTTATTATCATGCTACTACCAAAAAAATAATTCTGCTTACCTATAACTTTAAGCTCTGCACTAGCATATATGGTCCCATGACTGTTTTCTGCTAAGCACTGATACATTCCTGAATCAGTCAAATTGAGTCTTGTAATTGTTAACCAACTATTTTCTACTTGAATTCTGTCCTGTTGATAAAGAACAACAGCACATAAAACTTAATTTGCTTCATAAATGTAGTTCTTGGTACAGAACACGCTAGTTAACCTTGCACTTTATACAAAAAATAATGCAATTGTTATGGTATTCTGTATAGCCACGACTTCGAAAATGACGAAAATCGGTAATTACTTTAAACAGCAAGCTGTCCATAAGCTTGGTAGCATTCAATAAACTTAATTCAATCTGCCCTAGAAGTTTGCATGACCTTTCCTTAGAACACATGCTTCCAATGTATTATTGATTTCACTGGCTGTCTAATTCTTCTAAGTACATGATGTATAAGACAAGTAAAACAGTTACATGCAATCAAAAAGTGTGTGCATTGGGTGCATTATACAATGATCTAATCAAGGATAATTGGATTCTGTCAAACTTTACCCATGAACACTCTTAACAATTTTAAATCTAAGCACTTTATTGTCAGCCAATCAATCTACGATATATCCCACAGGGTGAAATATATGCATACAAACATACAGAAATGAATCTGATTAAAACAGTATATCAAAGGTTTTAGCTGTGTAATTATTTAAGTACATTTTCTAATCAACAAGCAAGGCACATATCAATACTTAATACATACTTACCTCCAATACCAGAGGGTCTCCATTCTTCAACCACCTGTACATAGGGTTTGGCTTTCCACTGGCTTTACACTCCCAGAAAAGAGTGTCTTCAATAGCCATATAGGAATCTTTCAGTGTCTGGACCCACTGCAGGTGTTCAAAATCTATGAGTGAAGAGTAAAATAATTATTGTAAATCTTATAGTAGTTGTAGACAAACCATCTGGTTATAGTCCCATTTTAGCTGTATACTGTAATAACATAATTGGAGCGGTCATAACTGAAAATGAGATGTGTACAGTTATGAAGATACTAGAAGTTGTTCAATGACTAAAAAATACACAGATATGGAGAAATATATATATATATATATATATATATATATATACGCTACCGGTCAAAAGTTTTAGAACACCCCCATTTTTCCAGTTTTTATTGAAATTTAAGCAGTTCAAGTCCAGTGAATAACCTGAAATGGTACAAAGGTAAGCGGTAAACTGCCAGTGGTTAAAAAAAAAGTTCAGGTTACCAAAAACTGAAAAATAATGTACATTCCAGAGTTATACAACAAGGCCTTTTTCAGGGAACAAGTAATGGGTTAACAACTTACAGCTGTTCTGCAGCAATGGAAGTAAATTAAGCCTTGAAAGTTGATGCTAACAATTCCTACAGGTGTCCCAACTTTTGTTGATTACTTACAAACCCTCTGTCTGTATAAAAGCAGTGTTGGAACAGACTGTGTTACTACACCGTCTTAAGCATTATTTGGACAATATTGTACTGCAGGAAGTAGTATATTGCTCTCATAATGGCGAGAAAAAGGCAATTAACAAAGGAAGACAGACCATTATAACCCTTAAAAGTGTAGGTCTTTCCTTTAGAGAAATTGCAAAGAAAGCCAAGGTGTCAGTGAGTACAGTTTCCTACACTATCAAAAGGCACTTGGAAACTGGAGGAAACTCTGACAGGAAGAGGTCTGGCAGACCCAAAGCCACAACAGAATCAGAAGACAAGTTTCTGAGAGTCAACAGCTTGCGTGATAGGCGGCTCACAGGACAACAGCTTCAAGCACAGCTTAACACTGGTCGAAGTAAGCAAGTCTCAGTTTCAACTGTGAAGAGAAGACTTCGAGCTGCAGGTTTGACAGGTCGAGTGGCAGTAAGAAAGCCATTGCTAAGATGGCAAAATAAGAAAGAGGCTTGCCTGGGCCATGAAGCACCGCCAGTGGACTTCTGAAGACTGGAAGAAGGTCTTATGGACCGATAAATCAAAATTTGAAATCTTTGGTTCATCACGCGGGGTTTTTGTACGCCGTCGAGTAGGCGAAAGGATGGTTCCTCGGTGTGTGACACCAACTGTCAAACATGGAGGAGGAAGCGTGATGGTCTGGGGCTCTTTTGCTGGATCCAGAGTCGGCGACTTGCACAGAGTGAGTGGCACTCTGAACCAAAACTGCTACCACAGCATTTTGCAGCGCCATGCAATACCCTCTGGTATACGCCTAGTTGGTCAGGGGTTCATCCTACAGCAAGATAATGACCCAAAACATACCTCCAGGCTATGTCAGAACTACCTTAGAAGAAAAGAACAAGACGGTAGGCTTCAAATCATGGAATTGCCAGCACAGTCTCCAGACTTAAACCCCATCGAGCTGGTTTGGGATGAACTGGACAGAAGGGTGAAAGCAAAGCAACCTACAAGTGCAACACATTTGTGGGAACTTCTACAACAGTGTTGGGAAGAACTTTCCAAACAATATTTGATTTCCATTGTAGAAAGAATGCCACGAGTGTGTTCGGCTGTTATATCTGCAAAAGGAGGCTACTTTGAAGTGTCAAAAATTTAGATTAAATTTTGTTAAACAAAACGATTCCATGGTTTCTTTTTTATCTCCAATTGTTTATTTGTTCTATGCTTTAATTTCAGAGTAAATTGAGACATTAAACTGCGTAAATTTCAATAAAAACTGGAAAAATGGAGGTGTTCTAAAACTTTTGACCGGTAGTGTGCATATATATATATATATATATATATATATATATATATATATATATATATATATATATATTAAAATCAATTGTGTTTTTTTTTTGCTTTCATCCTTTGTGAAAAGTTAAATTGGCACCTCAACTCTCAATAGACTGACGGACAATAATTCTGAGAAGAGAAACGCTGATATGTAAAGGCCAATGTTGTCTACCCTGTTCCATGTAGGGGAAAATAATACAATGCTAAAACAAGTTTCCTGCTGCATAAGTAGTACTGTACTGTTGATAAAAGTAAATGCAAAAATGAAGGTCATCACACGCACAGTACAATGGTAACAAAGAGTCTTTAGGGAAACATTCTTTACTGAAGTTTGTCCTTTAACTGGCAAACAAACATGTTTTTTTTAAGTTTTTTTCCCTATGATATCTGTGCTTAACAACAGACTATCATCTTTAGAGCCCACAAAAGCCCAAAACTTAAAAGGTTAATTGGTACAAATTCATTCTGGATACTCTTGTCTGCCTAATACCCTATCACAGTATGAGAAAATAATAGTTATTAAATTACTCTCACTATATAATTAATAGAACAACCATTTTAATTAGGATTGCTTCAGTGAACTCTGACAATAATTAGATAACTTCATTCAGAGTGATGATGCCATTAGGTATATTGTGTTATCTGACACATTTAATTATTGTACCAACTCTTGATTCATTTTACCAAATTAAAATGTGACAGTTAAAAAGGAAGTCTCATTTAGACTGGATTTATCTTACTCTAATTCTGATTGACTATTTTTTCACCATTTCTGTATATCCCCTTGAGGATTCAGTCTGTGTAAACAAGTGTACAACATCTTAAAGGTCCTGTGCCATGAATAAGAGAATTCGACTGGCATTTGACGTTGTTGCTGTCTGGAGTTTACCTCATAACACATGCATAGAACTCCAAACTGGAATCAACTATCGGTTGAATTTGAGAGAGGGGCTTTAGAATAGTAGGATTGAATCCCATTCCAGTGTCCATGATGTTGTGAGATAGCAGCTCACCCCATTGCATACAACAGACTATTGAAAAGCACTGGATCCCAATGTAGCCCCAGAGAAAACATATAAAAAATAAAGCCTCGGCACTGATCATAACAATGAGACTAAGGCTAGGACTAAATCAAAACTCTGACAACCCGCTAATCACACTTGACAAAACTGTATTTAATAGCATGTTCTTTTTATGAGTAGAAGAAATGAGATACACAAAAAAGATGCTATTAAAAACAGTTGTGTTAAGTTGCGATTAGCGGGTTGTCAAAGTTTTGATTTGGTCCCAGCCTAAATCAGAATAAACACTCGGGTCAAGTGGTTGAGAAATGAAAGAGAAATCTGTGTACTGGCATTCTTCCTGCTTTCTACTGCAATTCCAGTTCACTCGTTTGCAATGCTAGATCTCAAGGGCACAACTTGCCAGATACCAACAAGACTTTCCCTTTAAAACAACAAACCACACCTACCAAGCTTAAGTGTAACTGCATAATACAGCAATACATGGCACCAGTACAGAACTAAACATAACAAAGATTACAGGTGTCCCGTAACAATGGCATAGTCGTGCAAAGAGAAAACTGTTTTCACCCATTAGAATTCAATGGGAACTATTTTATGTGAATCAATCCAAGAACATACCATAGAAGGTCAGCCTTCCTCTTGCAGTATTCTTTCCTCTTGAGTTTTCAGCAGTACATTCATATGCACCTGCATCCTCTTGCTGGAAGTATGGAATTTCAAGGACCCCATTGGAACTATTCATTTTTACTTTGCCTGTGAAAGGGGCACCGTCTGCTCTTCTCCATGTTATTACAGGGACAGGGCTAGGCAGGTTTGAACAAACAAAAAAAAAAATAACAAGGTCCAAAAATAGTCCCCAAATAACAACTATTAGCAGTACTTATTTTGCTAATAGACAATTGTCTGTGATCAGTGTTGCATGTTGTTGTTTTACCTTATAAGCAGTAATTGCTTATAACAGATTGCTATTCATGTGGCTGTTCAGTGCTTATGCATTAATTAAAACTGTTCAGACTTACTTTCCCAAGGCAAAGCATTCCAGCTTTACTGATGATCCTTTAGCAACAGAAACTATGTCTGAAAATTGAACTTCTATTTTGGGCTCATATTCTCCCATCACAGCTGTTAAAATGAAACAGGATTATTAGAATTCTTGCTGACCTAGCTTAGCAAAATCTCTCCATCAAAAGCAGTTGTCACTTATTTAGCTCCGTTAAAACAGAAAACCATCAAATAACCCACCTCTGTTAAACTCACTCAGAACACGATTTTAAAAGTCTACAAAATGCAGTATTAATAGATCTGTAATTTTTGCATTTGAGTCCTTGAAAAGCAGAAGTGAAATGACAAATTATCTGCAGCAACAAGGCTGTACCTGGGTTAATATTGACTCTCTGGAATGCCATGAACTTGTAATTTCAATATTTTTGCAAGAAGCAATGAAAATAGACAGTGATCAGTGAGCAGTTGGCAGCAATGAAGAAGGAGCTGAAATATGAGTGGAATGACAGCCAGAACCAAGTTCAATGATTCACCAATTTGCCTCATTCTTCTACTGGGATCAGTGTTGTTTAGACACCAAGCTGATTAACCTTCTTAAGGTTTCTGAGCAAAATGAATGCAGCCTTGGGTCTTGGCAGCTGAAATGTAGTGTTTTAATAACCTACTTCCATGCTGCTAGCCAGCATTGTTTTGTTTTGTACCTTTGTTTCATTTATTATTTGCTGTATACTACACAACGCATAGCACTTGTCTGGTTTCACAAACCCTGATTGGAAGTAAACTTGGACTTACCTGAGGTAAGATAGTCCGAGATAGGTGACACTTGAGTCTGTGAAAGCAATGTATCTTATAATAATAAAAAGACTTACCATCCCTCCGTAGTACTACAGGAGTTGGAGAACTCAAAGCGATGGTGTTGGTTACAACGTTCCTGACTACGCAGGTATAATTGCCTACGTCTGATGCTTCCACTTTTGCTATGTATAAATTTCCTGTCTTTTGTGACACAAACCGACGACTGTCCTGCTGCACAAAGTTTGGATGCTCATTGAAAATCCATGAATATGTTAGTTCTAAAAAAGAAAATAAAGAATTGTATTATACAGGGTAAAAGAGTTGTGTTAAATATGTTATAATACTTGCTATGAATGTATCATTTATATATAAATTACCACTGGTAGCCTAATATGATTAGAAGTTATTTGTCCCACCCTCATACATACATAACAGTAACAAATACTTAAAAAGTTTGAATTAGCTCTGGGCTAACAACTTCAGACAATATAAATGAAGATATGATAAGGATCTCAACCCCAACCAGGGCAGCATGACCTTATAATACAGAGATCACCACAAGTATTTTTAATAAACAAAGTATGATGCTACTCCCTTGGAGATGCTACAGTATGTAAATGTCAGAAGAAAAGTTCACCAGATGTCCAATATGCACCCATTATCCCAAGCATGTAGCTGGGCAGACAAACAATATCATACTAGCTAAACAGTAAAATTCTGTAGGGACTTGGGTCTAGTTGAGCGCCCGTAATGTTAGAAAACAGATGGTAATCAGATGACTAATGTCACAACTTTAGATGTCACAACATATCTTAACCCTTTGCGGTCCATTGTCGGACCTGGTCCGACATTGCAATTATTCCTATCAGGTCCATTGTCAGACCCTGTCCGACATCATTATAGAAACGCAAAAAACGGGTTTCTAGTCATTTTTTCTCCGGAAAAAGCCAAGAAAACCATTCAATGGCCAAGTGGGAGCGACAAGAGCCGAGACAAGTCGGAAAACAAACAAAAAAAAAGGCGTATCTCATGAATGAATGAATACATGGCCCTGGTATCAGATAACGGGGTGGTCATAAGCAAACAAGCTGGCTGATAGTGCGTCAGCGCACAGAGAACAAGGACATTTGCAGAGCTTTTTTGAGGAGTTTGGTGATAAAACGAGTGATCAGGGGATGATTGATCGGTATGTACGACTATTATTATTATTATTTATTTCTTAGGTGAAAGCTATAGCGAACGAAAGAGTGGGGCGGGGCTGGAGATGCCTAGTGAGTGCTTTGTTGTTATGCAGGGCCTTTTAAACCCGTTTGACTGTGGAAAAAAATACTTTTAAACAGCGCGTCTAAAATTAACTGCGCGTGTGAAAATAAATTGGACCTGACGTGCCTGACACGCACTTAATAAATGGACTGCAAAGGGTTAAGGGTAGGCAAAACAAATCTGTTTATGCATCTAGTATTCTGAGACAGTATTCATATATTTTTTGACTCTGACACTACAATTCAATAATTTACCATTAATTTTAGTACAGAGTTTCAGTAGATCAAATATTTAACAGCTTTTGTATAGATGACCCCTGAGAAGTGAATTGGTTAAACATTCCGATGTGGACTTGTCCATTTCCAATCTGAATCCAAGTTTTGCTTTAATTCGGTTTTAATTCTGTTACTATTTTACTGCTTGCACTCAGCTGTTCACCCTAAAGGGTCTTTGTATTACTTACAGTGACTTATTATGCCACCTTATTGCTCGGTACACTTATTTGCTGCACATTCTGTGGGTCCTGATAGACAAGACAGCTAGCTGCTTGCCACATGTTTTGTAGCATTTCTGTGGTGTCCAATCCATCTGTATACTCTTTTCAGCGTATTGATTGCAGCTGCTCTGCTGCTGTCCCTCTCACATTTCTATTAATTTCATTTTTGACAACATGATTTAACTGCACTTTTGATAACCTGCAACATGCAACTTGCAGAGGCTGTCCTCCAGCAACTTGCTGGAAGTGGCGCCCAATGACAAGCTGCACTGGAACAGTTAAATGTCCTGTATGTTTGGTTCCACCAAATCTATTTTATATTACAAACACTGTAATATTATTAACTCTTTAGGGTCCATGCTATTTTCGCCTGTTTTATTTTACTGTTGTTAGATGTGTGCCTATAACTCTTTAACTATAAAGCATACAGGTACATGTCATACATGAAATGAATGTACACACACTGCTTCCTTAAAAAAAAGTTAAATAGTCTAAGACTGTGTTTGTTTAGTACAGATAACAAAAACCACAGAAAAAGAGAGACGCTTTTTAGAAAATGATTTATTGTTTATAATTTTATTTTTGGCATGGCCAGCTCAAATCTGACAGCATACAACAAAACTTGAACATGTAGGGAACAAAAAATGAACAAATTGGATAATAAATAAAGGAATTATGGACATATATACCAAAAACAACCAAAAATAACTGAACATTGGAAAATGTGCAAAAGAAAAAAAAAAAGAAACGCATTCAAATTATTCAGGGCCCTGATCATGTGATGCAAGATAGAGTTATTCACTGTGGCTACTTGACGACCATGGCAACCTAACCCAAACAGCTGACTTGTGATCCATAAACAGTAAAGAAGTTAAGAAGAACAACAAATATATATTTATCAGAAAATATGTACTTGTGCGTTCGATGTCGCTATTTCTCTTCTTTTGTAAAGATTTTGTCTAAAAAATGTTTGTTTACCTCACCGAGGTAGGGCTGTCATAGAACGCAGCAGTAACATTGCAAAACACTCGCATTCACGGCTCTCTAGTGCCAGGCTATACTGGAAAAACACGTCTAGGACCTCATTTTGTGAATCTCCTGTTTCGAACCATGCCATGCAAGCAGGGCTGTCTATTATAGTGCCTGAATAAAAATATTTAATGGGTCAGGTCAACTTGTTTTTTTTTTTTTTATGAGCAAAATTATTTAATAACTAATGCCAATTACAACCTAAAATAAAACACGAGTTGTTTAACCAAAATTCTAACTAACACATTATTTGATAATACAGTATATAGTGTCATTCATTTATATACACCCTTAAAATGGAGATACCTCCAGCTTCCTTTTTTCTAGTTTGGTGTTTAAATATAACCTCCATATGTTATGTCTAGCTTTTAGCTGATGCTTCATGACTGACTGGTCCAACAAATTAATACCCTGCCATCAAACAGCAGGTAGACTAATTTAGGCCTTAAAAAAATCACTTAATGTGCATACTGGCATACTCTTTAGTATTATTCCACCTAATGAGGCAGAAAGGAACAAAAACGTCAAAAAAGTAACTATTGCAAAACCTTTGAGGCTCAATTCTGGTTTGCTATAAAATAAAATATTAAAAGATTTTTTTTTTTTTCTAGTGGGCATCCTTCAGCTACCTAGTTGTTGACACTTATGCTTAGTTTTCCCACTCATTCATTACCTGCTAGTTAAAGAACCCTTAATTATCTCCACTTAACAAAATAAAAGGTAAATTATCTACAGCTAATGCCATCTGCAGATGATATTAATGGTATTATACACCAAACACATGTATTTGTGTTTTTAAATGTTTTAGGCTATATTTTGTACTGGATAACAGGCTGCTTGAGATGTATGTCATTGTTTACAGTGAGCTTCTAAATTCAGTTAGCTTTTAGAGGGCATCATACTGTGGGATACAGTACCTGACTGGCTGAGACGATTGGTGAGGTTTATCATATTGGGTTAACTGCCTTACCTCCTGAATGTGGTGGTGGTCCACACAGCAGTACTACAGCCTGTCCCTCTCGAACTGGAACTGCATTTCTTAATTTACTGTTGAAGTTTTCAAGATCTGGAGAAAAATAACAAGTTATTTGTTTAACCATAGCCGTTATTGACAAATGCTGTTTACTGGCAACACTGTATTTAAAAAACAAAACTAAACAAAAAATACTTTACCTAAATAAGCTTAAAACATGTTGACTCCTCCATATCTACAACTTGTCAACTTATCAAAAGCAAAATGTAATAGAATTAAATAAACAACAATATAGGGTTTAAATAGAATCATACTTTTTTTTTTTTAATTTGTAAATTCTACATTAAATAACTGGACATTCTACATTAAATAATATTTCCCTTAGCAAAACTGAAGACTGTATGTACTGTAAAAAAACTTTATTTTATAAACTGCAGCACAGAAACACATCTCAGGATTTTTACAAATATATCTGAAGCATACTATTTTACACACATTGTACATTCTTATTCAATTACTTTCTGTTCCTTAACCACGCTTTCTTGAAAAGATCAGACAACAGAGCAGACTTTGTGTTCTGATAACTGTGGACGTTGAATTATTCATGGAGTTTCACTTGTATAGCCACTGACATATTGTATAAAAAATCATCCACCTTTCTCTGCAAAATCATTTAATATCTAGAATTAAACACAAATGTACTGTTTTATTTTAACCTTAAAATATAAAAAGATTGAATAGACTTTTTAGATATATTTATCAAATCTGTCTTTGACATCCTTCTGGCTTCATAAATCTTGTACTTTATTCCATTATTGCACAATTCATTATCACAAGTGTTTTGAAACATGTATATTTCTGCTTTTAAAACTAAGTTTATTAGCATACTCTGACACTACATGTTAAGGATACAGTGAAGCAGCTAGTTGGAAAGTTTAAGGTGGCAGTATTATGACCCACCACTGTTTGCATCATTAAAATAGCCCTATCTATGTGATATGCTGTTATTCTGACATGGATTACTTGATACTTGATTAGAGCCTGCTGCTGGATAGTCTGTTTAGAAGCAAGCCATTAGTATTCCATTCAGCTATTTCTGTTTTGCATGCAACTATTGAATGTAAGGGTATAACTGAAAGAAACTGCACATGCAGATTAAAAGCAATTTTAGTAGCAGTTTGTAAATACTTCTGAAATACTTAACCTGCACAACTGCAAAGTATTACGTATAATGGAAGAACACAACTTAAAGCAAAGAACAGCTCCAAACTGCAAGAAATTGTATTACCAATAATTTAAACAAATCTACACCCACATAGGAAAATTAGCCAGATTAAAATAAATCATGGTGTTTAACTGAGTATTAGGGTGTATTAATCAACGCATGCCTTGTATGTTTTTTCCTCACATAATTAACAAGGCCCTCTTGCAATTTAGACATAACATTTCAAAATATTTATAACCACCTTCCCTGACATGTGTAATGGATTCCGAACTCACTTGTGGTAAATAACTAACTTTTCATCAAACACCAATATAGGCTGAGGAATAAATTGCTTTGGGGATCTATATATAAATCAAATATCCCAAAAGGAATCTGGAAAATGCCATATTAAAAACATTTTTATTAAAATGTAGTTGACCTTTGTCTCACTTTGATCTTTTCAGCAAAGCACCATCCTTGGAACCATTGAGCTGAATTTCCTGATTCATTTAAAATACTTATCATCCTGCATGTCAGAAGATTATTAATGTACCAGCATATTGGTTCAATAGACTATTTTTCTTCCACTTTGACAGTCTACATTCCAATGCTGAAAATTAATATCCAAGAACCACTGGGATCTGAAGTTGTAAAGACCAACATTTTGAGTTATAATACAGCAATCTGTTTGGCAGTGGGAGGATTTTTGTCCCATTTAACCACCAAGGAAATACATTGAAAATGGAAGATATATGCATCGTTGACTCATTGGACTCTGAGAGCTATCTCAAACAGCATATGTACATTCCACAGTTGGGTGATAGACTTTTGTCTCATTCACTTTGTACTGAACACTGCATCTGCCAAACAGATTGCTTCATTACATCCAAACTGTCAGTGTAACGAAGACAAAAAACTATTCAATATAGAATGTCAACTAAAGTTGTATGACCACTAGTCATACAACTTTATTTCTTTATTTCTTTTAGAGGATGTGTTCAAACTAGTGACTGTAGATTATTAACCCTTTAAGGACCGTGCTCGCGCAAACAAGATCATACTGAAGTGTCATTCTGGGCCTGTGATTGGAACAGATAATATTTAATTTCTAAATTTATCACACAAGTCTTTTTTCCTTATTACTGGTAATAATGGAATGAAGAACTATTATTTTATTTATAAATATTTATTTTGAGAAAATAATCGAAAGTAGTGTCCATTATTGCTTAGAAAGACCCTGGGAATAAACGTTTATTATGGCATTGCAATCACTCAGGTGAAACACTGTCTTGTAATTTGCATCAAACATCAATACTTTTCAACTAAACTTTCAGGCAGTATCGTTAGGTCCCTCAGGTCATAGCATAACACATTTTCTCTCTAAGCAAATACATAATAATAAAACAACACTTAAGATAAATTAAAAAAAAGAAATACCATGTTGAAAAAAAGCAAAACTTTTTTTTATGGTTTCTGAAGTACTTTTTAATGTTCTCCAGTGTTCTGAAAAAAAGAGTCAAATACAGCCAAAAAATCCCTGGTCCTGGGGGAGCATTATTATATTTTTAATAAGCTACAATTATTTATATCATCATTAGAACACAGCATCTCTCAATTTTTAAGATTAAACTGTTAACCAAGTTCGCTTTGTGTACGAGGTACCTGAACTGAAGAACAGCTCCTTGTAAGTAGAATTTTTTTTTTAGTACAGTTTTATTATTTAAGCTATTGCAAATACCCATGACTCGACAGCATCCACCACTGTGATACTGAAGCCTGAAGGTTACCAGACAACACTTGGAATTCTGAGTTTCAACAAAATCTAGTGCTGCATTTTTTTTTTTAAATATACAGAAAAACCTTTAAATATATATACAGTGCTCACCCTTTATAACGCTATAGTGGGGAACCATAGTTACAAGAATGTGCTATTTGTGTTCCACCTTATAACGAGTATAAAAGGGTCACTGTAATGGCATTATGGAGTAAATGGGAGCCACGACCCTACCGTGTTATAACCGATTCCACACTATAACGAGGCATGTTATAACGGGTGAGCACTGTATTTCTAACAGCAATAGAGGACCCTCTCATTAAGTTGTGATAAAACTTGGTTACATTTTTTTTTTAAATTGGGATATATTTAGGCATCTGTCACACATTTTTCCTCAGTGGTTTTAGGTCATGCTGCTCTAGAATGATGATCGATTTATACTTATAAATATTTCTTTGTTTTTTACTGGATAACATAAACATAGGGTACAAACTTGAGGGTCTGCCTATGTCAAGTCAATTCTTCAGCGGAAGTAAAATAAATACTGTAGTGTTAAAACGTTTCTGCTTAGCAATATGGAAAATATAGCAACAGCTACTCTATGGGCTGAATGTCTAAGACAGAAAATGTAATGTACAATCTACAAAACCGTTGAAACACTAAGACATGGTTCTTGTGCGTTGATAAAGTTAACCTTGGTTGTGTCCTGGGAAGATTTATTTTGTTCAGTTCTTTTCTGTGAAATGCCCAGGTCAATTAAAATCAACCATCATTTTACTGGAACTAGTGAGGAGCTAAAAAAAAAATCATTCTGGCTGGGTGAGAATCAAAAAGTTCACCTTCGACAAACAGTGAACTCTTGTACAGAAGGGAAGACCTTTTAACATAAGTCAAGTACAAATAAACAGGAAATGACTTACATGCAAACTGAACGTTTGCTTCTCTGCTCACAATGGTTCCAAATGAATTGGTTGCAAAACACTGGTAAGTTCCACCATGGCGGTTTTTGTCAGGGTTATTGATCAATAGGTTACCTTCCACCAAACTGTAGTGGTAATCCATACCAAGGTCAATGTCTCTTCCATTTATCTTCCACCTACAGAAAAAGGTTAGTAGAAAAGTAGTTTTGTGCAAGAATGCATTAAACAAAGGTAAGGATCCTGAAAAAATACCAACATGACAAAAATAAATAATAATCCAAATGCACACAGGACTAATATTTACTATAAACTAAGAGAAGAAACCATTTAACATACTAAGAATCCCAGTAATGCATAATAGTATTTACTGTGTTAATTATTGTTGTATTATGAATGATCCTATTCAAAGATATGGAGATTAGTTATGGTTTATCCATAAAAATGGGCTTACATTTTCATATTGTTATTATTACCATGGACCATTTATCCTAAAATGAATACATTATTATTATTATTATTTGTTTATTTAGCAGACGCCTTTATCCAAAGCAACTTACAGAGACTAGGGTGTGTGAACTATGCATGAGCTGCAGAGTCACTTACAACTACGTCTCACCCGAAAGACGGAGCACAAGGAGGTTAAGTGACTTGCTCAGGGTCACACAATGAGTCAGTGGCTGAGGTGGGATTTGAACCGGGGACTTCCTGGTTACAAGCCCTTTTCTTTAACCACTGGACCACACAGCCTCCTATAATATATCCATGCATTATGATCAAAACTAGCTCCTCTGCTCTTAACTGCACTTTTACAACACAGCAATATATTGAATCTATTAACCTTGATGGTGTCTTAAAAATTTGGTATTATCTAATGGTACCTATTAAAATTTGAGTTAAATGGTCCATGAGACACAGACTTGCCTACCACAGCATTAATATAATACAGAAATTAAAAAACACAGCCATATAATCTACAATCAATTTAATAGCACTGAAGAGACAGAACTTGAAAAGGATAAATATAATACCTGTACTCTGGTAGTGGGTTTCCCTGTGCTTTGCAATTGATAAAAACCTTCCTGTTCTCAGAATCCAAAGGAAATGTAATGTCACTTGGCTCTTGTGTGAACACTGGTCCATGTAATGCATGTCTCTCTGCGTTGGGAAAAACAATTTAGATTAGATTACAGCAAGTGTTAGTGCTAACAAATGAAGACAATCAGTCAGTCAGTTAAAAAAAAAAAAAAACGCACAAAAAAACATTTCAAAGCAATTAGCGTGGCAAACCACAAAGTGATATCATATATACAACTTCTTTACTGGGTTTACTACAGTGCCTTGAGACAATATATACCGTTAATGTCTTAATATTGGAGATACTGAATATGTGGCTGAAATATACTCGTAGGCTGCAATACTACAAGTACCAGGAATGTTACTCTCAAGGTTTTAACTAGCAAGTGTATAGTCTACTAGTATCTTTGATTAATTATTATATTTCACACAAAGTACACCACCACATATACTGTACATCTACCTTTATAAAGGTTTACCACAGTAAATTTGCACAGTATTCTGCAGTTTTTCCATTCGCTCTAATCGCTATACTATTAATTATTTATAGTTTACAATGGTTCACTATGTTTTTTAATTTGCTTTACCATAGACTCTCTGAGTTTTGCAATGTTTATCTATGCTCCACTATGTGTTCACTCATTAAACTCATTAAACTTTTATTATGGTACACTTTTATAAGGGTATTATCATAGCGATTCTATCATGGAATAAGCCTACTCTTACACCTCAACTGGGCTCACCTATTCACACATTTACTCTACAACGTGCATGACAGAAACTGTCTTAACAATTACTAAACTATACAGGCTTGTGGTTGGCAACCAGTCTTCAACCTCAAACCACTCAATGTATAGGTACATCCAAAAATCCATTCAGCCAGTGGTATGCAGGACCCGTATCCAATCCAAACAGTGTGAGACAACATCAGTCACGTTAGCTCATCTACAGCCAATCATTAGTGTTCTCACATCACACTCAAAACAACACAGGTATAGACAGTGGTGATAGCAGGCTCAAAACTGGGGCGTAATAGATCCTGTGTTCGATGGTAAGGAGACCATTGATTACAGTAATTGTCTTTACTTGTTAAGTTTAAGATTGAACAATATGTGTTTCTTTACAATTAGGGATCCCTGTGTATCCCTTCTTTACACAGGGGTGGAATTGATTCTGTGACTGTTACAAATATGTTTGGGTTGAAGTTAATCACAGGTTGTGCTGTAGAGTAACAGGATGTTAAAGTTATATTATGCACCTTTGTACAATATTTTAAAAAATGTCTGTGAGTTATATACAGGTTGCTCAGTATTCTCTATACTATAGGCTACTGTGGTGTTTTTGATTGAGGAGTGTACTACGGTAACCCAGATGCTGGTTTCAGTATACACAACTCATTTACAGTCTGAAAGCTTTAGAACACTACACATGATAATGTGTGAATCAACTGGCTGAGTAGCATTGTGTATCTGTATTTATGTAAAGCATTTTACTCGCAAAGGAAATAAATCATAATTCAAACTTTTCAAATGTGTACTACTGTATATGAGATTTATTTTTAATTAAAACACCCCCCCCCCCCCACTTGGGTCAGAATAATGTTGGTTTCATTTTTTAAAGGTTTGTAACCTTGGCTAGGACGAAGTGTATACTGCTTGATAGTGCATACGCATGCTAACGAGGGAATCAGTCAAAACTTTGCCTTGAGCAATGGACTACCTGTCAAGACTCCAATGGGATAACCTTAATTTCTCGCTCTTTGGATGTCTTATAAATATAATAAATTAATTATTACTTCAAAGTGTACTTATGAGAGAGGTTTCTAAGAGCAGCTTTTCTGAGAACTGCAGCAGAGTTTAGGTTTGACAAGTCTAAAGCTGCGTTTAAAAAGGCTGTATTTGATCTGTTTCAATGTGCTTTTGTATGCAGCTCAAGGCGATTTATTTTAATTACCTGTTGAGCTGAACACTAATAATGTGATTAACTGGCCTGGCTCTTTACATGAGCAAAATCACAGGCTAAACTTATACAAAAACAACACATGAGAAACAAACAAGAGCTCCTACAGAAACAAACTGAAGTTCTGTAACTAAGTACTGTTTACCAGGGGTAGGAAGCTAATTTTATTAAATAAATAAACAATGAAGTGCATTAGGACTTGGTTAGGGGTTTAATAGGTTCAATTTATTATTTAAAGACATTGTGAGAACATTGGCAAGGCTTTTTTTTTTATTTTATTATTATTATTTTTTGGGAGAATCAATTGTTTTTACTTTGAACACAAACAATATTATTAACACTGCATCCATAGAAACACTTGATAAGCTTGAACCTCACATAGACTGAACTATCTTTGCTGGCCGCGTCCAAAAAAGCCTAGTTGAGGTTCGCTCCAGTTGAGTAATATCTCTAAACATACTGAGCCAAGAGCAGTAAAATGATTAATTGATGTCATAATTCACTATTCTGATACCAACTGAAATTCAACCCTAAACACATGCTTACAGGCAACTGTTAAGAGCAGGGTTAGAAATATTATCATTGGTAAGCATTCCTATGTAGTACCATAAGCTCTAAGAATGAGCTCTTTGGTAATATTTATTTCATAATACATACATTGAAAAACCTCTATTTCAGTCACCAAACAGCCTCAATATGGATGTGACCAGAACAGGGAACTGTACAGAGTTTCAGGGTATAACACTGTGGTCCACGTAACTATATTTGTCAGGGAGCCAAAAAGCAAGGGTTAATAGTGGAATCCTAAAACATCTGTGCTGTTATATCTACCTAACCTTGATCAGAATGTCATTTTCTTAAATTAATTAACCTTAGTGTACGCAATGAAATCACTTAATTAGATGCAGTGAACCGTAAAATACCGTAAGGGAGAAGTCTGCTTTGTTAGGATGTACATGCCTGTAGTGATATAAAATTCAAAAGAGCTGTCATAAGGAGAAAGTCAAATTAGAAGGTTTCAAAACAAAACCTAAGCTATACCGTACTGCAAAGGTAATGCACCAGATAATTATATCACATCTTTATTACATGAGAAATCAGAACTAATTTAATTACTACAGAAAAAAAAAAAACATTTATACACGTTTCAACAGATTTCAAAGAATTGTACTACATATTGTTGCAAACTTTTGCTATTTAAAAAATAAAATCCTAAATTAACTGTGGGATAATGTCACAACCCACTCACTGTATTGTCTTTGTAGAAAGTTCCTATCCAAATGTCATGTGGTTACATGTTTCTATCAAAATACAAGTCCCATTCCATCTGACTAAAAATATATGTTCATAAAACATAGTATATAGGAAGCAAGAATTATAGGGATTAACAATAGTGAGAATGCCCCAGTATGTTCCGTATCGCTTAAATTAAAAATACAAATAACAATAATTTCAAGTATAATGTGTTAAATCTGTATTGTTTCAAGTAGTGTATGTATTGCTATCAGTGCGACCACTATATGTTGTTTGTACATCAACAATAGTAATATTGTGAACAATCAATAAAAAGTGAACAATATAGAAATGCAACCTATACAATTTACCCTGGACGTGTAGCATTGGTATTTATTGTATTAGTGCATGGTAGAAAACACTCAATCAAACAAATCTAGACATTGTTATGAGTAGCCATGTTGCAGGTCCCATGAGGAAGTTAATTTACTCCACTAATACAAAGCGAACTCTGTCCAAAGGGAACTATAAAGGTTTCTGTTTAAAGAAGCATAGTAACTAACATAGAGGTGATGTTGCCTCATTGAACAAAGGAACACCAGGGAAATTAAAATGCACTAGATGCACAACACTCTTCAAAGGTTTATTTCAAAATGTTATAAGTCTCTAGGAACCATAGATGTGTAGTTGGGGTAATAAAATATGATGAATGCTAATAGTTAAAAGGACTTTTATGAGAGCTCAGTCATAATATCAGTCATGATAAAAATAAGGTATTGCTCAATATGTATGGAATATGGAATGGATTGATTTGTATGACTGTAATACAAATTCCATAGAATATTATAACTGATCTATATTACATTTGAGTTACAGTACAGTACTAAATTCACACAACAATAGCTTTCTCACATTTTATGTAAAGATGTTGTTGTAACCTTTCTCTACAGAGTTTGTTGAAATCAGGACTGTTTTTAGTGTGGGGTTATTATCATCGCTGTAAACTACTCAGAAAATGTAGTAACACCAAAGTAAATCTGAACTGTGTGCTTATTGATGCATTTTATATAAACTATTCACAATCTATAAAGTGTCAAAATGTTCAATACACATTGAAAGGAATTATATGACACTTCATAGCTCAAGGTACAACCACGATTACAGTAGAAATTTAAATAAGCACAACTGCCTGAACACTCAGTCCAGCGCAAAGAGTTGCCCAAATGCACACTGAATACCTATATATATATATATATATATATATATATATATATATATATATATATATATAAATATAAACTGCTGTGCAAAAGTCTTAGACACATTTAGGAGTTACAATATATATTGATGTTATAAGCATCAACAATTTACTCCTCCACTAGTGTTTCCCACTATTATAACAACATTGATTGTTATTAATACAGCTTAGTTTGGGTGAGAAGAAACCAAGCTTGTCATTTAGCAATCTTTAATTCTCATTGATCAGAATTTTCAAAGTAAACTATACATGAGCAGCTAATACGTTTTCTTCAAACAGTATATTACTGTAATAAAGAAGAAAGTATGCAAATAATGTTTTGAATCAAAGATAATGAGTGGGACACTGTACCTGCAAGACAGTCCTTGAATGACAACAGTATTAGCAGTTTCCATAGTAACAACATCTTCAGTTTCCAAGGTTAAAGATTCCTCCCATCCAATCACCACAGAACAGAAATGTTCTTCTGCAAATAGTACCTCTTATCTGTAAAATAAAAAAGGGCAATGGATAATGAAAAATACAATCTTGTACAATTTGTTCAAGTACAGAGAAATTGACTGGTGATTAATACATAATTCAAACATTCAAATACATTCAAGCCAAGATAGCATGCCTAAGGTAGGAAAAGAGGAAGAGATCCTCTGGCACTGATATTTAGTGTACTTATATTTTGAAACGACAATATCCCAAGAGCAAAGAAAGAAAAAACATTTAAAGCATTACAACTGCAAAAAACTAGTACAAATCACTGCCAAGAGCAATGTTTGGTTTTCCCTGAAACTATTTTACATATTTACTCTTTATTACTTGGTATAATCTGGTAATGTAATATATCATTTTCTGCATTATTGCCTGAAAGTAACTTACATAGAGTAAAATAAAGTAAAAGTATGACACAGGCTATATTACCCTCTAAAGTACTTGAAAGATGCCAGTGTCTGAGCCTGGTAATAAATACAATAGGAATATATTTTGCAATGCTAGAACCAGGCTTCCACAATTATTGAACACACACTGCTGCATTTATAATTACATCTATACATGTGCTATATGGACGTGTGCTTCAATACTACAATACGAAAGTTATAAAACGTCTTGGAAAATGCCAACGATCTGTTAACAAACTTTTCAAATTGTCTGGGTATCTAAGCAAACAAAGACTGTGTTTGAATTTGTTTATGGAGTTTGTTTATGGAGTACAAAACAAAGTCAAATACATTGAAGCACCATAATCAGACACTGTGTTATGTGTTATTGTTATAGAGTATGGAAATCTTGCAATTAGAATAAAATGTTTACAATTATAACGGAATTGAATGTTGCTTTTTCTATTTAAAAAGACACAGAATCAGAAATATCAGATGCTTTAAACTGTTATCGAACCTCTGAGAAATCTCCAAGCTTAAGACAATTAATCTCTAATTTTTTTAGCATCCTTCCATGCAACTAATTCCCAGAGCTTCCTATAAATGTCAATCAAAAATACAAGCCCATCTTTCTTCAGGCGCACAGCAATAAGATCTAAATTAGAAGTGCAGTAGGCAATTTGTGAAAGTCAAATATTCCCATATGTTTTATTCCCTTTATAGTATTACTTTATATAGTGTAAAGCCCTGCAGGATGAATTCAATACATTGTATAACACTATAAGTAGTGCACTTATCGAAATGAATACAGTTGGTACCAATATTAGTTTAATGGTCAAACTTGTCTATTAGAATAGCATATAGTTATATTTAAATCTGACTTATGTACATTGTCTATCCCCTGAAGAACCTTATCCGATGTATTATACTACTCCATAACTATAAACCAGACAAGAAACCGGTCCTACAGGTATGACTAATCTGTACATGATGCTGGTAACACTTTATATTAAGGTACTGCTTAGTAATGTTTTATAAATATATAATGGATGCTTAATAACGTAAACAAAATGTTCCCTTTTATTACTAACCACATGAGAAAGCTGATTCAATATAAAGGTTCTATTAGTATTTATTAAATCTCATGACAAATCCATATTGTGTTGCCATGCCATATATATATATATATATATATATATATATATATATATATTTTTTTTTTAATTTAATGGAATTGATTATGCACTTCTATAATCTACTTAAGGACCTTCTTTCCTTCATTTTCTAAATCAGGATTATTGATTTTTTTATTATTTGTTAACCTCGTGCCTTTTCTTTGTCAATTTCCCCAACAGAGTCTTAACATACTGATGAGGCAGTCAATAACAGGAATTTTGTTTTTGTTTTGTTCCATATAATAGATACTGAAAACGATGAATTTCTTTCTCATACAGTTGCTGTATCTGTTTCCACCACCAACAGGGGACTCAGTGATCTTTAACTAATCCTTACTTTCCTGTCACGGTGTCACAGGAAACATTTCTTTGTTGCCTGGTTATACTTCAGGATTTACAGAAAATAATGCACTAAGTCATTTTTAATCAACATTATGTTCCTCTATAAAACAAACTTACCAGTAACATTTTCAAATGCATATGAGATTCATAGGATTGAATAGGTATAACATCTGGACACACATTCAGAAAGCTACAAAGTCATTTTTAGTAATTAAAAAAAACATGTATTCTAAATATCTACTATGTAAACCATGATGGTTAATGCTCAGAATGTTTCTGTTGGAAAATGTGGAGTGATTTGTCACCAATCATTAGAGCTGAAATCTTAAAAAGTAAGGTTAGTATCTTGGTCTTTGGCAGGTTCTTATTTCCTACATTCTGGTTTCGAAGGCTGTCTGTAGCTAGAGACATTTTCTACTCCTATGCAGCTGCTCCTAAGATGTTATCTTTATCTTATGCAGAATAAAACATTTGTAAACTAATATTTAAAATTAAGTTTTCTAATCCCAAATCAATCTAGCCTTATACAAAAGTAAATTGTGTAAGCATCAAGCTTGGTCAACGCACAGCTACAGCACTGGTAGCATTCTATAAATTACCATTCTACGGAGTGTTCTACTGCACGTATGACATTTCATTACTTGTTTTAATGTTGTATTATGCTAAATGTATCTAGCATAAATAATGTGCCACCTTCACCTTCAACAACTTTCACAAAAGAGAGTTCACTGCATCATGGCTGGAAGAACATCACCCTTCAAAGACACTTCACTTCAAGCCCCACAGACTAATGTGGCTGCTCAGGGGATGTGATTCATGCTAATTTATGTTCACGCAAGTTAGCTGTCCCCTTTCCCTTGTATAATATCAACTTCCTTTCAACCGAAATAACACTAATGGTAATGTATGTCTTGCCCAGAGGAACCCAAAAGTCATACATTTCTATTGCTGCTGTCAATGTAAAATTATCTTTTGTGTTTGGTTATCATTACACAAGAAGATCCTATTCAACAGGCCAACAGTCTGTCTGCTCACACAATCAAAACTGTTTCTTTTAATGATGCATAGATTGTTTGACATCCTTTGGGAGGATGTGTTTCTTGGTTACAGTCCAGAAATTTGAAGTAGTTGTTCATGATCCCCATGATTAATTAATATACCCAAGAAATATAAAGTGGTAATAATTCTTATGCCCATCTGACACTGGTCACAGGTGTTCAAAATACCAAGTGGGATGAATCTTGGCTAATGATGCCTGTGAACTATCAGTCAGCTCTCTAAGCTGTTCTCATTTTTTGATACAGTTAAAAATATTACTCAATAAAAAATATCTTAAATTGTTTCTTCTTTATTACATGCAGTTTCTATTATTTTTTTTTTAATGGCAGTAACTGTCACATTGATCTGTAACACTGCTTTAACGGTATAGTTGTTTTTGTGGTTATTTTAAGGATTTTATATTCTTTACAAAATGGTGTATTTGAAAACTATTTTTTCATATAAATGTGTCATGGTCCATAGCATCGTAAAAGCAATTACATTGACAAAAGCGCACCTGGAGCATTATGATGAGCAATCTTCCAGGGAATTATGTGTTGAGTAATTGGCAGCAATCGTGATTATACCGAAGGACATTAACTATTTAATTTTTGACAGGTGGTGAAATGGATGGTGTTTAAATCTAATGTTATAGCTCCAGTGAAGGGTGTTTTCAAAGGCACATTTTCTAAAAGGTATTAAACAATTGTAAGTATAAAACGTGCAATGAATTGCTCAGAACAACTAACTTGTTTCTTGAAAATTTCAAAATTAAAATTGTTGTATTCCTTTCCGAAAATGTGCATTTGTTGTGAAATAGGGCCCTATAACTTTCTGACTGCACGCACACATCTTTATTACATTTTTATTACATTTAGTATACACTTCCCTTAGTTCTCATGGAAATCACATCAACCCTCAGAATTGTTATAATACCAGTTTATGTATGCTGACTGAACAGAAATATGTGTACATCCATTTCAGTGTGATTTGGAAACCCAACAGGCTACCTGGGTATTTGGTTTATAGAGTTGTGTGTTTTCAGAGTTCCATAAACCAGCAATCAGTCCAGATGTCCAGAGGTCCGGCATAACCATATAGGCAGAACAGACGGCCGCCTAGGGAGGCAAATTGAAGGAAGCAGCAAAAACGGTACATAATTATATTTTATACGTCACATTTATTTAGTCGTAAAATGTCAACATCTTAGATCACGGTTTCTTGTTCTGCAAAATGTATTGCTGATGATACAGGAGCAGTGGTGTAGCCCTAAATCTGCAAGTACGGGAATGCTGGGGGGGGGGCTGGGTGATCATGCCGGTGCGAAATCTGGTCTCCCTGGGAACAGGCTCATTGTTAAGCCCGTTGCTAAGCAAATGACGTATTGAATTGGTGTGGCATTGTTGGATGTCATTTAATTACCCTGACAATGATTCTTATAAAAGGACATTGCTAATACAGGATAATCGAAACGTTTTACCGATTTTACATCTCTGAAATTCTCCGATGACAAACAAATCTTGCCAAGTTAGCCCTTAAAGTCACTAGATTTGGCGAGAAATTTGCTAAATTGGCAACCCTGCTTGAAGACGCTGAAAAAAAAAAAAGGATTTCCGCATGGCTTATTATTGCCTTGAAACAACAAGGAAAAGAGATCGCATTTTCATAACACATCAGTTAAGATTCTTTAAAGTTAATTCTTAAGTCAAGGATCTGCCTATAGAAAAAAGTACCAGAGGATTTGCTGTGCACAATTACATATGATCACTAACCTACATGTTAGATACCAGTATTATAGTAGTTAAAGAACGCAATACGGTGATGTACAAACATGGTACAAAGAAATTACGATGTGTTTGAAGTAGCCTGCATATCCTGTATCAATTGTTATTTATAACTCTAAGCTCATGCATGGTGGTACAATCCATTGATCATACGTATTGTCATTGTAGAACTGACAGTAGATGTCACTACTGTTTGTAACCAGAGTGATGATTGTATAGTTTTGTGACGATGTAAAAAAAAAGAAAAGAAAACATAATCTGGTGTAGAATAATTTGTGTATACATTATATCTCTTTTGCTCTCAAATTCATTTTCTTAAAGTTCTCAACACAGTTCTTGCGTCCACGCTAAAGAGAGAACGGCCGCTGCCAAGTTGTACTTTATGATTTTAATGACACTGGCAGCACAACAAGGACTGAGTCTGTTGTCGTTTTTTATTTACAAATAAGCTTACTTGTTTTGAAAAACGTCTTCTTACACTACTTGGTTTGATTAAATGAGTACACAACAAAATATGAAAGCTGAACATTAATTTCAACATAGAACAACACGTTTTAATGAAAAGAATATTGTAATCTACTTCAATATGAACATTAAGATCATTACTGCAGTATTGCCACTTGCCATATTTAAGTGATATTAAAACTGCTGAAAATACAGTAGCTGTGTGTCTGGCCACCAACATGCAAGCACATTAGAATATACGTTTGTTATTTGAAGGGCACAGCAATTGGATATTAAAGTCCATTGTTTTAAATAGTTTAAAGCATTTTTATGATGAGCATATGATGAGAAATTACAGCTAGTATTCCCATTTTCTCTGGAATAAACACCCTTTCTAATAACTGTATTTAATGAGATTAAAGATCAAGTATTGATTTCTTGCCAGCATCATATTCAATAGAATGCTGTACCACTATCATGATATATGTTATAGGTTTTCATGAGTTGGGTTGTTGGGAATTTAATACACTTAATCATAGAATAAGAGTCTTGTAGCAGCATTGCTTCTTAATAAAAAAAAAATCTTAGATCTGTTCTTCAAAAGTGCATTTGCTTATCACACCCACCACTTTGAATTCATTATTGGCTTGATAGTCGACCCATTGCATTAGTTGCCAAGTTGTGCTCATGATTTGTTTTTAGTTCCCTTTTCATTTCACACACCCTCGTATATTTTGGCATGCTTTACCAAGAGGTAGCAGCTGGAACGGATGGAGATGTTTGAAAGAAAAGAACAGCAGTACAGTGGGAGGCAGATTGTGGTCTCCCGACATCACGATACAGACGCAGTACCAGATGGCGCCAGTCAACCGCCAGATGGCGCAAGGGAGCAAAATAAATATAAAATGCGCCTCTTTAGTATGACATCAACTAGCAGGCTAATCTATATGGCGAAAGTAATTGATGTGTTTTTTTGTTTTTTTTTAAAGAGTAAACAGCATGGTCTAATGTTTTGCTGCAAACACCATTCAGAAACTTTCTGAGAAAGAGAAGCTGCAATTTTGGTTGCTTTCCTGTATTGCAGATCCCGACAAAATAAACAATGCGATTTGTGTACAGACATGTTATTTTATCATGTTCATATTATTATATTACTGTATTACTACAATAACAGTAGTCGTAGTAGTATACATGGTACGGTTTATTGTACAATCCTAAAGTAGCCACACATTGTTTACAAGGTACTTGTTTAAGAGACAATCATTCTATCCACGAGTAGCTAATGGGATTTCGAACTGTTAAACAAGGCTCATATTAATGAGGTCATGTATTAAAGTGCAACAACGCTGCTACCCAGCGAATAGAGGGAATATGCATATTTAAGGACACAGTAAAACTGTCATAATACAAAAAAACAAAATATCACGGTCTATAAAAAATCCACACACACAATGTCAGTGCAGGGGCGGGAACGTAGAGATAGAGACAGAGAGAGAGAGAGAAACCAGCATCACAGTATAGCCTATTTTGTACCACTTCCTAAATTCCTGTCGTCTACCGCCAGGCTAAAAACACTCAAGCCACTCCCATTCATTATTCAGCACTAGCATACCAGCCCAATACTTAGTCGGGATGCTCCATTTACTGGTCCGTTTCACCCTCTCTTACTCATCGTTCTAAGCTCCAAACGCTGCGTTCCCACTTCTGCACAGACAAACACAAACCCCATGTGGAGCTTTTTAAGAACAACACTTAGGCTACGGTATTGAATGACGAAATCGCCACGCGCTGGTTTGTATTTCAAACTTAAAAGTTTAATAACTTTGGATGTACACATGATAGAAGCAAACTGTAAATGGCACAAGAACCCAAAATTATATCCAAATAATTCTTATTTTATTTTTTATTTTTTGTCTGAAATGTGTAAAAATAAAACAATTGCGTTGCATGTTTGGTTTGACCAAGGTCGTAATATTGCTAGTGCATCATAAAGAAAATATTACTGCATAAGGCTTACCTTTCTACCACAGAATATGTTCTTTAAAAAATTGCGCGAGAGAAGTGGCTTATAAACAGTAAGTACAAACCTTTCTTGTCATGTTTATTTTAAGTTAAAGCTGCCAAATGTCCTGGGAAAATATAAATCAAATTCTGTTTTTACGTGTCAAACTATAGGCTACCCCGGGTTTTGTTTTATTAGCTATTACTGATAAAAGCAAATATTTGTGGAATGGTTTTAGTAGCCTACTGTATAGTTTTGTTTTCTTAAAAACAAAAACAAAAACGTACTTTTTATAATAACTAGGAAAACGTAAAACCACCTTCATGTGCATAATGCATGCATGCTTTAACTTATTGATATATGCTACTGTACAGTTTGTTTATTTTGGGCTATTGCCTTACACAAAAGAGTTTACTAAAAGTTAGCTTTGCCCTTTTGTTATTTGTTAGTTTTATCACGTGACCTCGACCCTGCTATTAATCTATAGTCAAAGCAGTTTCTAACTAGGTATTGCCCTCTAGTGGTCAGAAAAACGCTTAACAAGCCCCAACGCAGTGACAATGTACCGTAAAACACACAGAATCGCGTTGTCGGGGGGAAATCATAATGACTGCACCTGTAGGTGCAAAGGTGACTAATGCTGCTGGTGAAGATATGACTGACACTCTTGCTGTAGAGGATGCATGGAGGAGTGGATACAATGACAGCTAGAGTATAAGAGAAAGATGGTGATCTAGTGGTGGTTCACTGTGCTGCAGACAGAGGACATTATAAATAGGGTAGGCTAGTAGTTGTGTGTGGAGTATGCAGTGTCTGAGACTTTGTGGGTTTTTTGAGCAGCTTATACAACTCAAGGACATTTTGAGTTACCTGTTATATAACATGGACTTTATTCTAGGCTACTGTCTTCCAGCTGCATTATTTCAGAACTCTCTTGTTCATAAATTAATCTCAAAACCATTCAACTAGGCCAACTATGTACCCGGGCACTTTTGGTTGGTTTCACAGACCCTTTTTACCAGTTATCTTGGGCTACAAATGTTATACTGGGCAAGGTGGTCCACAGTTAGTGCTAATCAGGGTAAGTTGTTTCTTTTTGTCATAAAAAATAAACTACAGAAAGAGATGGAAGACACGTTATCATCTTTTATTTTTACACGAAAGACACAACTTTTTGTGTCAACTGCATGCCCTACATGGATAAAACTGTTATGAAGAGACTTAATTGTCCGTGTTCCAAATAATGTGAAAGTTCTGGTTGAGTTATGACAGGTTTCCATGGAGAATTCAAGATCTTAAAGTTTAAAATAAAACAGGTTTCCTTTTGATACAGGTAATTATTTTCCTTTCCAGCTAGATCATGGAAGGAGTATTATGGGGATGTGGATACAAACACACACAGTTTATGAAACACAGACAGCATTTTCTCATTGCCTTTAACAAATATATTCATCAAATATATTTACACACAACACCATTCTGTAAGCCTTTAAATATACAAAACCGTCAAAAACAAAAGCACATAACGAAACCTTGCTCACATTAATTGCCTTACATTATAAAAGACTACAGTACGTGGAAATTGTAATTTTGTAAGTCATTAATGGATAAGCCTGTAAACTAATGACACATACAAAAACAAAAAGACCCAAAAAATACACTTACAGAATGGTTGCATTCACTCACTTTTCACACAAGTCCCACTGTACTGATCAACAAACTGAGTTGAATTTAAAGCTATGTGATAATGAAATCATTGTCTCAGCTGGGACAAGATGCTTGACTGCTATCTATTGAGCACATGTGTCTGCACCAACCACAATCAGAAAGCATACTTCTTTATTCTGTATTCCTCAGAGAATACACACAATTAGCACAATAATCAAACCTACTCAGCAAGGGCTCTACATATTCATGGCAAGATACCTTAAAACAGAAGCCTATAGAAAAACTGTAAATTGCCATTACTGTTTTCAACAAGCTGGCCTACTGATTAAAATGATAAAGAGGAATTGCTTTGAATTAATGTGAACTTGGATGGAGTCACTTCAGAAATTCTAGGATTATCTTGCATGTTTTGAACCATTCAAATGTAATTCAGGTAGAGAAAGGTTCTGATAAAGCAGATTATCTCAGTTGTATACACCAATCTGCTGTACACATCATTGCTCAATGAAATGAATAGAAGCTCAGCACAGAGAGCGACATTGCAATGCATATCTTGTAACAAACACACCAACACTAATTCATAGGCATAGGCCTTTAAGATCAGAAGATTATTTTCCAAGAGTTTGCGAAATCTCTTTGAAGATGTTAATATAGCTGTAATGGGATGCCCATTGTGTTTAGACAGTGATATAATCAGTAGCACATGGAGTTCTGGAATTTGCAAACAGCTTTTGCCGCAATAGATGATTAACCAGCAAATCATGCCTAAACAACACAAGCACAATCTTAATAACTCAGTGGTAACTATGTATTAACCATTTAATATTCAGTTATATGAATGAATTAACATGTACGCTATTAATTATGTAAGATTTTGCATTCAGGAAAATTAATTTTGCAGCAATATAGATGTCCTCTAAATGTAGGTATAGAAGTAATGAAAGAAAAGCTCTTTAATTGGAATCTTCCAAAGGAAATATTTCTATGAGGAGGTAGTGTGGTCCAGTGGTTAAAGTCCAGGGATTGTAACCAGAAGGTCACCGGTTCAAATCCCACCTCTGCTACTGACTAACTCACTGTGTGACCCTGACCAAGTCATTTAACCTCCTTGTGCTCCATCCTGTGGATGAGATCTTAAATCAATGTCCTACTGTAAGTGAATCTGCATATAATGCACAGTTCACAGCCTACCTCTGTAAAGCGCTTTGTGATGGTGGTCCACTATGAAAGGTGCTATATAAAAATAAAGATAAAAAAATAAAGATGACATCTACAAATAAAAAAACAGCACTGCCTGTATAAAGGTATACAATTAAGGCTTGACAAGCTGTTTTTGAAGGCTAAACAAAAAAGTAGCAGCCAATTGAACGACATTCAAGACAACATCAAGGGTACAGAAGTGCTAAAAACAAAACAAACCTGAATGTTGTGCAACTGTACATTCATTCAGTCAGTAAGTACGTGTCCAGGGTTTTTCAGGAGCAAATTATACAGGAATGATTATTTATATACAGGATATATCACAGAGATGACCAAAGCTGAATGTTATAAGCCAAGGATGTGTACACAAAAGCATGTCTACTGCATTGAGAAACCTTGAAAAAAGCCTGGAATAATAATTGGGACCTTTTCAGGTTTCCACAGCACGGCAGTTAACCTTATTTCTCAGTCATGAGACATGCACTAAGTAGGAGGAAACAGTTGCCCTGCACACCAGTTCCTCTGGGTCTGTATGACTAAGCATGATTAATGCAAACAACAAAACATGGGCATTAGTGTTCTATTGCTGCAACCATAAATACAATTCATGTTATTATTTGTTCATGATGGATAATATAATATTTATATAGATTAGATTAGGATCCTTTTTTAACACTAAATATCCATTATTGTGGTGGTTCTCAAACTGGTGGTTGCACCCAATTATTTTATTTATTCATTAGCAACTAAACCTAATTCAAACAATTGCTACAACTATTGCATTGAAATGCCCATTAACGTGTATGATGCACATTTCCAGGTAGTATTCATTTAAAGAGTAACCTGTCTTCCCATGCAAACAACAAAGCAGTCATTCTCTCAATCTCATTTTACTCATGGAGGGAAAAAAAAATTAACAATTCTTTCTGTGACAGAAACTAGCACTCTGAAAATCTGTGATGGGATGCAATTCAGCTAGAAATGGTAACCACTTGGGTATAGATTGCCTGCAATGTTACACTTCTGCTCAGATACTCTTGACAGAGGCGATGATGTTGACTTTTGTATTTTTGGGTCACTGACAAGAGATGATACTATAACATTACTTTGTATTAGCTGATTTTAAAAAAATGTACGAGTATAATGAGATATTATTCATGAAAGAAAAACAGCAATGTCTTACCTTATTTGGATTCCGTCTTTCTGTTAATGATTCTGTTACTAAAAAAGGGTCTATTATCTGCGGATTGAACAACGACCTTAAATGCAGACGAAAATAAGCAACAACCGTTCCTTTTATAGGCTTGTTACTTCACTTTATTCAAATCAGTCAGGTGTTCTGTAATCCAATACAGTATTGCTGTGAGCCAATGCGGGGATAAAACTACATGTACATGGCACAAATTATTTAATCTTAAATTTGAGGTGGGGAGATTGTTTGAGAGAGGGGGGTCGGGGGCAGAATCCAGTAATTATACATTCCACATTGTCTAAACACTGCACCATCCATGAAGCTTCATAACTATATGTTAATGTTAATTAAATGTAGATTGCTGCAATTTTCTGAACTTTTTTTGTCCTTCAACTGTTGTAAAGTAATCTAATCAGAAGGTTTTTAAAACTGGAGAGTTTGCCACTCCTCTCAATTGCGGCTTAACAGCTGTTGCAAAAGGCCTATAAAGGTCTGATATGTGTGTCACTTGTTTTACAGCTCTGTCTAAAATGTTATGAGCCCAGTCTTACCGTGCTAAACATTATTGGCTATGTAGTACACTTTAGCACTAAAATATACAATTTTAATCAAAAGAAACGTATCAAGAACTTTGCAAGCCAAATGCTTGTAAATGTCATTTTTGAGAATGCCATGCTATGAAATTAAGTTCCTTTTCAAAAGCTTTTTAACCTCTTCCTCAGGATGCAAAAATGAATGTGAACTCCACGTACCAGATTTTGAAATTATTGTAATTGGTATTTTTACCCCTGAAATAGGTATAAAATAATAATATTTGGAAAAAAGTCAATACATTTATAACATTTTATTAACCCTTTAACTTTTATTTTGAGAAAATAATCAAGTGCAGTGTCCATTATTACTTATGAAGACCATGAGAATAAATGTGTATTATGTCATTGCAATCACTCGGGTGAAACAATATCTTTACCCAAACATCAATATTTTTCAACAAAACTTTCAGGAAGTATTGTAAGGTCCCTCGGGTCACAGAATAACACATTGTACATGTATCTCTAAGCAGAATACATAATACAAAAATACTAAAAACAAAAACAAAAAAATGAAATATTGTGTTGAAACAAAAAGCAAAAAGTTTGTATGATTTCTGAAGTACTTTATAATGTTCCCCCAGAGTGTTCTGAAAAAAAGGATACCATGCTACTGTAAAAAACTGATGTTTTGTGAATTTTTATAGGAAGCGTCAAATGCAGCCAAAAAACGCCTAGTCCTGGGGGAGCATCCCACTGTATCATTATCAAAAATGTTGCCAGCAACATGGGAATGTTTCCAAGAATGCTACAAGACCACCTCCTGTTTTTTACGCACCACAAAATCACAGCTGAACTAGTGTTTATTTGAGATGGTTTTTATTTCTTTATTCAAGGTCTTTCGCAGGAAACAACAAGCCAGCTTTTACAGATCTTTAACCCAAAATGAAGAGAATACAAAGCCACAGAGGTCATAAGGGAACATTTTATGTATCTGTCCGTATGCATATGTCTCAAACATCAGGTCTCCAGAGTGGCTGACTGTTACTGGTTTCTTATTTTTAGCCTTCAAGTTTCAATACATTTCAGCAACTGTGATATTTAAGATCCAGTTTTACTGGAATTACCAACTCTCTGAAAATAGTATTTAATGAAGGAAGACTGTAGAGAGAAATTGCTTCATTGAATTAGCATGATTAGCGTAAAAGAAGAACAACTGATTACAAGACGTAATCCGTCTTTTGATTAGCAGATATATAATCCACTTTACATCAATGATACCCATTGGATTATTTATATTTATGAACCATTCCTGATCACGTTCTTCAGACATATGCAACAAAACCACACTGTTCGGATTTCACGGCTTGTGTTTTTAACCATCAGCACTTATTTATGCTATTCGATTAGAAAGCGGATTTGTTTCAGTTAATTTACAATGAATTATTTATAATGCATGGCAGTCAGCAACTTGTTTTCATGTCTATCTCTGCAAGTTTTTTGGAATATATTAGACATGCCTCATAACACAAAAATAATTGTACTGGATTGTAATAGTTAACCGTATAAACATAGAAAAAGTTGCACTGGAAATAGTTTGCAGCAGGATGGATAATCTCAGAATATTTTAATATTGATTTTTTTTTTCTATTCTCTAACAAAAAAGAAAACATAGTACCGATAATCAATACTGTGCATTTAATCAACTAGTATGGAAACTACTGTGCCACAGAACATCACAAAATACATCTGTAAATCTGTTCTCTATATTTAATGTCAGTGGGCAAGTGTTAGATTACTCAAATGCAGAAAATAACTTTAGCCTAGTATTCTTACTAAAAAGTTAAATTCACATTGTTAATCTTGAACTCTGCCTACAGTATTTTGTTAAAGTCCATTAGCCTAATATTTCATACACAAATCAATTTGAAGAAGGACATCGCCAATTTATGCAGTGTCATTCACTCATCATTTACAGGGAGATTCACTGCATTAATATTTAAATATTTTGCTCCATTATAATTGATCTCCAGGGGAATTTAAAATCAAGGTTACCAAATTGATTGTTTTGTATGCTGTTATATCTAGAGCATTTGTTGAAGGTATAACATGTAAAAAAAAAAGTTATAAATATTTTAAAACTTAATATATTAAAAAAGATTAAATATATTTTTAATGCATTTTCCTCATCCCCATTTAACGATATATACTTCAGGACGTTCATCTTCCAAATCACAAGTATACCCACCAGCATCTGCAATCATTTATTGCTGGTATGGTCGCTATTATTGTCGCATCGAAAGGAAAGCCTTATTCTCCACATATTTAGTATACAATAACAGAAATAGTAATCATGGTGATTTGATTTGAACAGTTAGCAAGAAATGAAGGATGAAAAAAGATAGAGAAGAAATAGTTTGACTTATATGGTACCTTATAATCAATGACATCACATGGTGCCTCACATAATAGTAAAAATACAAATACGTCCAGAAAAAGACAAGTTAAAATATTGAGCTGTCAAAGTCTAAAACAGGTAATCATAAACCATTTGCCATGTTGCATTTCCCCCTCACAATTATTAAGACATTTTTATTAAGACATATTATTATGTCATTTTTCCATCAATCTTCACTTTGGTAAAATCAAAGTTTCCCAGCATTATTGAGTTGATAGTTGCTGTTAACTTTTCAGCAAATAAAAAGTTTTGGTGAACATTATATTTAGTCATGTATCTTATTCCACGTTTAAAATGCTCAACAGCCTACTAACCTGGAAAACAAATGCGTTTCAACTATTGAATTTCACAAATGAATCACGCATTCCACAATTGCCTCATAGGTTCACAAAGAACTCCCTTACCCTGTAAAATGCATGTTAATTTAATCTTGAATTTACACATACATTGTAGGATCTAGCCAAAGTAGATTCGTGAATGACACTATGACGTAAAAATACATTTCACATTTTTGACTGCTGAAGCCCATATCACATGATTAATTAAGTATGGCCTGATGGTACAACTGCAGTTAAGACTGGAGGTGTGTTATTATCACTCTTCCAAACTTTACTCCTTGATTCCATTGTAATTCACAAATGTCTTAATGTTTTTTTCTGTGGCGTTTAATCAGCTCTGATGAATAATTAATTCGCGTTACAGTTTTTCTCAATTGATTTAACACATTTATTGAGTTATAAAAACTGTTAACACACAAAAAAACTGTCTTCTTGTTTGCAAAACTGCATATAAATTTGCAAAATTAAATAATACTTTCAAATCCTGAAATACAATGCGCAAAACCAAATATTTGCATCAAAACAGCAAATAAATGCATAAAGGACATTTAGGGTTAAACGCAAAATGAAATAAAGTTGTCTTTTTTAAATATTTACTGTAATTCAAAAGCTCACATCATCATATGTAAAAACAAATGAAAACATACATAAATAAATACGCAAGGGGTGGGCACTTTACCACATTCCTTCAAATAAATTGCCTTCAACGTTCCCTTCTTATCGTCTTCTAAGAGTGCTTTGTCTGGATCCACATATGTAGCTGTGACAGTAAAGTTCAGAATGCTGATCGCTTGTAAATGAACTGCCACTCCTGAGAAAGAAATGAGAATCCCTTTTCTCTGACAACAAAGTATTTTGTTCATAAAACTGTTTAGTGACAAAGATAAACAACTCATCCAATTCTGCTTCAGAGATAAAACAAAAGGAGCTTGACACTCACTTTGTTCTACTGCATTATATCGCCCTTTCTATCCACTAACCTGTCTCTCTATTTAAACCCCAGGCATGTCTCTCCACCACCTCTGCCATGGTGTTTGCTCCTTGGAAGCTTGAGCCCTTCTCACTAAAGAGACAGATTGAAACCCCTAGACCAAACCAAAACTATTAAAACCTCCACCTCACTCTATAGACATTGCACATGCCAAAGATTGTGTTGGTTTGTGGAACATCTTTGCTTCTTGAATAAGAAATGACTGGTAATGCACAGTGTACAATATGTTTTCCTCAATAGTGTGTAAGAAAGCCATTGAGGGTTCTTATACTGTGCACTAGTTAATAAAAGTTTTTTGTTTTTTAAATGCTTCAATATAATATTGCCTTCTTGACATGCTACAAAGTGTTAAACGGTGAGGTTATATTACTGTTGCTGCTTAGATTATGAATAATAAATAAACGTTTTTTTACATTCATTTACATCCCTGCTTAGGAATAATTAATTGAATCAAATGACAGTCCCAGAAAGATTCAAGTCTGTTGTATTATGGCTTTCATATTCTTTTGATCAGTCCATGTAATGCCTTACCATTAGGAAAGGACACCTACATTCTGTAGTACATGAGAACCAAATTCCTTTTGATTGTATAAAATATAGCCTTTTAGAAGCACCCTTTTTCTTCCCCTTACAAAAAAATATAACAGTTGTTTATGTAATAGAACCTGTCATTTTTTCCTTTTGGTGGTGATTATAGATTTGAACATTAAAATATATTATTTATGAAAACCAAAGTATAAGGATATTACAATGGCTGCTGATTTAAATGAGGTTTCCAGTTGTAATACCTCAGCATATCGCATGACCCTAGAGTACCACAATGCAATTATAAACATGCATTTAATCATTCATTGTACAAAAGTGCTTGCTTGCTCTTATTATTATTATTATTATGTAATTCTGTCCTTGTATATAATTCAGTACATGTCAATTGTAACAATAGCCACTTCCTTTAAATGATAACGCATAGCAAGATAAACTTTTAAAACGAGAATTATTCTGTAATTAAAATGCTGTATGTTTCGCCTGACCCAAATCTGATTGTATAGTTGTTTAATGAAAATTGGTTTTGACGATGGAAAATGTGCAAAAACTACTCTGTATTAGAAATTTTAAAAAGAAAAGAAACATCTATGCTTAATTGCATTTTAAATATTGACTTCAGTATAAAAGGATTTTTTTTTTTTTTGTAAATAGAGCCCACTAATACACTTTTAACAAAGAATGTGTCTGTTGAACATGTGTCAACATTACTGGGTCATTCAAGACATGGAAGAGAGAAAGACTACTGTCACTTACTTGAATGATGAAGGAAGCATTCTGTGCCATCTTACTTATAGGTCATAAACACATAAAGATGATAAACACTATGTAAACCGACCTAGGAGAGACCTTCATAAATAAGTTGAACATATACACTCAAAAAAAATGTATATACAGTACTTTATATTGAAGATTATTTTAGGAAATATATTCCAAACACCGCAGGAATGCTAAACAAGCTATATACCTAATATTCTAAAAATATCTTGCTGCAGTTAATAGCAACACTATGCTGTAGTATAACATGAAAATTCAGCCCTCAAAACCAGAACATATGGACTACTGTAGCTTGCAGTCTGCTTTGAAGAAATAAAAAAAAGGTTGGCAATTAGTATCCTTAACAATTGAATAGTCTTCAGTACAGTTCTGAATGAAATGAAAAAAAAAATCTACAAGCAGCAAAATGTCAGTATCCTGTAGATGATAGTTGGGAATCGAGAGAGCAAGTCTATAATAATTGGCAAAGCACTGTACTGTGTAATGAGAGTGTATTTTCTTAAAGATTGGTAGGCAAGGTCTCATCCATCTGGTCACACAGCTTCAAAGAGCCATGCTGCCACCACCCACATGCATTACCACATCTGCAAATTCAAGAAGATCAAAGTAGCTGGCAAGTAGTACAAACACTGACCATAAGTAGCAATGAAAAAAGATGAGGTTCTCTGAGAAGTGCTAATCCAAACAAACAAGACATTGGGTTTAACATACAGCCTCTGAAAACATAAAGAACAATACAAATAAATATTGCAAAAAATGACTGCAACCTGAGGGAAGAGCTCTCTAAAAGAAAAAGAAAGTCCTAAAATTAACCCCCTTATCTCTACTCGGGGTCCTAAAATACATAACTAGCCTAAAAGAATATGTTTTTCATCAAGGAAAAAATGTTTCTTTTAATGTTACCCTTACAGAACCAGTGAATTAACTTTAATATATATATATATATATATATATATATATATATATATATATATATATATATATATATAACAATGAACACTGTTTTATTGTTATGTATTTAAGGCCAGTTCACATGCGTCGCTGTAAACAAAGCCTGGATTTGTTTGTAATATAGGATATTTCTGTAAATAATTATTCTCATTCAAACCCTGCTTTCAAAGCTACAGTCCATGTCTAAATCCATTTGTCTGATATGTCCTGATATGAGTGTGGCTGAAATAGTGTGCTAAAGATAGCGCTCATGACATTTCTTCTTTGTTACAGCATTACTACAAATGCTTGTACATATTCAATGTCTATAATACATATACAAGTTTAGAGCCAGTGTCACATTTTTCAGTTACTAGTTATTAAAAGCAGGTATATTAATATTAAAGACTGTCACATAATGTGCTGGAGCATTCTAATAAATGTAAGGAGTTAAAGCAATTAAATAATACACAGATAGTTGAAAGCACAATATACATCAGCAATAACATAGTTTATTTGATATCTGATATACTAACCTGACACAGAAACACTGGTAAAATATGGAACAGGATTCTTTCAAACTCAATGACATTAATACTTGATAAGGACAGATGTTTGGATATTAGATATGTTTTATAAAAGGTACTCTTAATACACAGGGGTACTTCATGTTATGTTATTACAACTATTGGGTAATGTGGAGGGTACTCGGGTTATTAGCTCTAGTGTGTTATAGATAGTGAGTGAGGAGACAGAATGATTTAGCGTTAGAATATTTCTTTGAGGAAATGATAAGTGCAGCCCAGGATATTGCCTTGTGGCCCAAGTTGAGACTTCTGACAGCTGCCAGAGGTCAACCAAGGCCGGGTGAGAGAAACCATCAAGAGGAGGATGATAGAAGCTTCCTCAGATCGGGAAAGTGGTAAATCTCACCTTTAAGAGATTGAAGTAAACCACTGAAGAAACAAAGCAGGGCTGCTACCTTCAGGGGCGTCATTTCAGAAAAATGCTGGGGAGGGGAAGGGGCGGCAAAGTTGTGTCAACATTGAACATTCTCTGTCCCAAATACCATTAGGATTGAGAAAAGAGACAGTAATTGGGCCACTTTACAGCGAGATAGCGTGTCGCGCTTTGTCAACATCGTTCTTATTCTTAAAATAAATTATTCTAATTGCAATGCAAGTGTTTTTAAAGCACGGCACTGGTTTTTAACAAACTCGGAAATGTCATTCCACTCAGTCTCATTTTATGGTAATAAAGTGTGTAAGGTTAGGGTCGTCGTTTTCACTGAACGTTTGTGTTTTAAAAGTGGGTAGATGCTTTAACGCTAACCAGATTACCTTCTGCCAGCTTCCAATATCACAGTTAAGTATAAGTGTAAACAAATAGCGGTACAACATCATTTTTAAAAATCGTTTTAGAGTAGCTGCCAGGGACATCAGCCTACTCATTTCAGAGTGTGACAGGGCTATGGCCCTGCACATGGGTTGTGTTGAGTTGACAGGGAAGGAGTTAATCTCTCCCTGCCAACTCCACTTGAGAATGTGGCTGGAGTGAATAATTGAAAAATTGATGATTAAGCTCCAGCCACAGCTCCATATAAGGAGCCAGAAATCCTTTGTTTGGGAGAGGGAATCGGGGTGAGTAACCTGTGTGTTATTTTTGTGATTTGTGTGTCAAACGTAGCTTAGTAGTGAAGGTGAACGCCCAGACTACAAGTGTGATTTTGCTTTGTTCAAACCTTTTATTTTGGCCCTTATGCTTGTTTCTTTGTTTTATGTTTAATACAAGTGTGCAACAGCACTGTTAAACTGTTATTTTTGTCTCTGGGTCTGCTGCCTGACATTTCACTAGCCTTGGCTGTGACGCTTTGCTTTCACACAGATCATTGAAAAAAAAATGAAAGAAATGTCATGTATTGTATGGCTTTACTAAAAGAGCCAGGGGTAAGAATGCAGTCTAACTACTTATTTTAAAGTGTTAAATAACATGTTTACACAGATAATCACATTTGGCAAATTTGTCAACACCAGTCTATAAGTCTAATGCTTTTATTTTGTCGAGTTGGCTCACAATAACCAAAATAGCAACATTTGTTAGAAAAATATGTTAGAATAAAAATCCATTGATTGTCATGTATAACAATGCCTAATCATTTATTTCCATATAAATGCATATGTAAGCAATGTAACATTTTAAAACAGTAATTCAAACAGTAAATGTCAACCAGGATGTATCTAATACTGTAGTACCACCTTAATATCATTTTCTGCCAATCCACTGTGATATAGAGCAGCTATGCATTCCAGTACCATTCTAAAACTAGTACCATGTTTTTTTTTTGTGGTGATTAAATTATATTCTGCGAGGACCGCTATATCGTATAATACTATTGATAATTTAAATAATGCTGTATTCACATAAAATTGAAATAAGGTAAAATTGAAACCCAAAAACGCAAAGCACAGCCCTACACGAGCCAAAATCTTCAAATCTATGGTACCTTTTCTTCAGAGCATGTATAAATAATTTCAACTGGATATATTATTAGTTTCTTCCTGCTGTGTCAAACATATCCGACATTTCTCTTTGACTCATCATGATAGCAATAATATTATATTAGTATAGAAATAGTAGAATGTAATTCTGTGTTGTCGATATAATCACTGGACAACGATGAACTATCAATCAAAAATGAATGACTGCCACCAATGCCTTGAGACTCTGAGCACAAGCAATTACATCACATAGCAACCGTCGCTGACTTCATTCTGGATCCGGGTTAGATTAGAAAAGAATGATGTTTGAAAAACATATTTTATTCGTGTGTGAAGAAAACTTCGACCATCTTATATGTGATTATATTATGTGTCGGGGGGGGTCAAAGAGTGGAAGACATAATATCATATAGATCGGGAGGGGGACTACCCGCCCCCCCTGCCCCCCTAGCAAATGTCACCTCTGACTGCCTTACCTGAAAAACTGCGGCAAGCCTTTAATTCAAGCCATCCCAAAAGCACCACAAGTTGAGATAACAAAGTATGAAAGATATAAAGAATGTTAATTTCGCCTGCACGTGATATCCCCCCCCCCCCCCCCCCCCCCAAAAAAAAAAATGTTCGTAGTTCTTTACCCCTCTTTTACCCTTAAGGCATTGATCTCTCAGGTCTCAATTAAATAGATGTTCAGTCAGGCTTAGTCAGTTAGACCTCCAGGAATGAAAAGCTCTTGGGAGATAAGGCACTGTAATGTATGCCTTTTCCTTTTCAGCTCATTTTTTTGTCAGTGCTGTTTTTAGCAACGAATAGTGCTGATGTGTTTAGCCTTTTATCAAAGTAAGTAAAACATTTATAATTTGTTTTTTCACCATAAAAACATGTCCATCTAAAGTGATGTGCTGCTTTATAAAACAGGCTCATTTTGCTTGCTTTACCACTGCCATTATTATTATATAAAATTAAATAGATTTGTATAATAACTCTGGTATTGTTATAGCTTTTTATAAAGTAACAGAGGCCAGTATCAAGAAAGCTTTAAGGAGTGCCTGCTGCTAAAACTAAAAATACATAGAAATTGGTACATGGTTCTGATTAAGTAGTGTCCATAGAATGTGTATTGAAGAATAGTACACATTCACTCCTATTTTAATGGACATTTGAACATGCTTAAGGGTCACATAAGCTTCAGTGCTGTGGATTTTAACAGTTGAGTCCTTATACCGGTTTGAATCTGTCTTCAGCAAAATCAATCACCCAGCTGTAGGCTATGCTATGTGACATTTGTTTATCAAAACTGTACTTTGTCCTGTTAGGTGTAAATATGAATTGTCACTAATACAATGTTCGTGATTGTACCCAGATGACTAGAATGTAAAACATTATATAAAAAGGCACTGTAATAATCTTGTAAAATAACACAGATGCTTTAGCCCTCACACTGCATGTACCACTGAAATCTAACAGTTAATTTGCATAAGATTAAAGATTATTTATTGGTTTACCAAACTCTGAGGAGAGGCAACCTACAGCATATTTAAAAATCTCCCGTGGCATTGTGCTAATAGGATAATAATATCATTAAGTGCATTTCAAAACAGTTTTTTGTCCAGAGGTAAACACATACACACAGATTATACATGCTTATCTGATTTCAAAAGCACACATGACAATCTTCAAATCCCCACAGAACTGTAGTGACTTTTGTAATCTCCTTGACCTTGCCATACTTGTAGAATTTGGATTACAGGTGCAAATATAAAAGCAATTGTCTAAATGCTTTCAGGATGATGGTGCTTGTTCTGAACCCTTTGTTCCCTACACTTGCCAGACTGCAGTGCATTATCAGTGGTTTATCCTTTATCCCTGCCAAAGCCTCAGAACTTTGATCTTCCAGCCATCAATTAAAAGGTTTACTCTGACTGAAAAACCTCCTAAAGACATAAATCACTTGGGGATGACTGAAATGATTTCCAGTGGTGGCAGTCTACTTTTCCTAACAGTAGCTTTCTTTCAGACAAACCCACTTTTAATTGCACCAGTGCTATCTTTTGGTTACAGAGGGTCTGTGCAGCTTACGTAAGTCAGCAGTTCACTGGCTTAATTTACACGTTTCAGCAGATTTGATATTTTCTCTAGTGTGTACCTTAGGCTTTCCAATGCTGACACATGCATGTTTTTATTTATTTATTGGCCTACGTATTTGTAATTAAGCAATACATGCATATGTCATTACTACTAATAGTTTGTGGTTTTGGACAGGTTAGGTTTTGTTATTTATGGAATGACTGTACATCACTTAATGGTGACAATCAAGAACTACAAGTCAGGTAAAACTTCTAGAAAATACAAACAATTCCTCAAGTGTCTCCATCTGTCTGTTAACTCAGTTTTGTCCTGTTTTTGATATTCTGTCTAAAAGTAAAACAGTCTATTTAAACAGAGCATCTATTCTGATGAAAGGTCTACACCCTTGCTATATTCAGGTACTGTAAACTGTACACTTTCTATTACGTCTAGCATCACATCTCATATTCTGAGGTGGGGGCGGCTAGACCAGAGCAGCAGCCATTTTCACAAGCCCAAAGATTTTGTAGTTACTAAACTGAGGAAAATGACTTTCGTTCCAGTGGTGGCGGTCTTCCTAAATCACATATTTAACACTAATCATTTAAATGTTTGTGTTTTGAACCATCTATCTATCTATCTATCTATCTATCTATATATTGTGACAAACCAAGGGGCCGTGTTATAAATGGCAAGTATGTGAGGGCGGAACTGCTAACAGGGCTCTGTCCTCTCACTGGATTGCGACCAGAGGGGGGACTACAATTCGCGAAATGGCCGCCCCAAAAAGACTACAAGCCCCAACAGCTAGAGCAATGTGCCGAGGCGTGGCAGCCACACCCACAACAGTCATGGGGTGTGGCCGGCCAATATAAAAAAGGGTCAACACAGACCAGAAAGTGAGGAGAGAGAGGAGTAGAAGGTGGTGAGGCATTGGGGCATTGGGGCATTGGGGCATTGGGGAGTGTGCTATTACTGTTTTGTGGATTTTTGAATTGATTTACTGTGTATGACCTGGACCAACTGAGAACCCTACTGGCTGTGAACTTGATTTGTACGGAGAACCCAGCTTGTGAACTGACCCTTGATATCCCTGACCCTGCGGGCCATGTGTCCAACACGGCACAAGGTAATAAACATACAAGCACCATCTTGTTGGAACAAACTTTATTTGTGACTGTACCTTCTTGTGTGTGTCTCCAATACCGATTTGTGTACAAGTTCACTTACCCAGCAAGAGCTTTGTCACAATATATATATATATATATATATATATATATATATATATATATATATATATATACAGTATTATTGGTATTGATAACAGTCTGATAATAATACAAACACAGGCATTTCAGTAGCACGTACAACATCCTCAAATAACTACTGGAAAAATCATGCAGGAAGGTCAATGATTCAAACAGTATAAATGGATATTGTTTGCTTATGCATTTCTTTTTCAGAAAAAGGGTAAAGTAGAGATAAGTGAAAGTGTATGAGCTATCTTGGCAAAACATTCCTCTTTTGTTTCCTAAAATCCCTTGTGTCCATCTTTCAATTCACTATTCATTTACACCAAGGTCATCACATAATGCATTCCTTTTAATTCCATCTGGTTGAAAAAGGAATAATGTGATCTGTGGAAAACAGTGGAGACAGTTTTAAAAAGCACAAACATTTTTATTTAGCTATCCCCTAATGCCCAGAGATATTTAAAAAGAAAAGACTCATACTGTAATTAAGGACATGACAAAGTTCAGCTGGACCAATACACAACGTGACACATTCTTTCTGACAGCGCTGATTTCTAAAATGCCAGCATAGCTAAAGTAAATAAAAACATTCATTATATATGCCAAAGGCTCTGATAAGAAATGTATTGTTTGATCAACTTCATTGATTCCCGGAGATGCAGAAGCTAATTGATACAAATGAAATGATTCTCCTACAGGTTGAATGGAAGCATACAATAAGTGCCAGATATCTGCAAGGTAATCTTTTTCCAGACAGAAGTTAAGCACATATCTCTGTAAACAAGCCTTTTTTTTTTCTTTTTACATTTGCTCGTAATTGCGTCTAATATGAAAGAAATGAAGGCATGTCTTGTATGCCTGCACAATGTGTGGATTTATTACCCACTATGCTGTTTTCTGATTATATTCTCTTGAATGCTATGGGTTGGTTATAAACACAGTATGTTATCAGGCATGGCATCTAGAACATAGCTTTGATATACGCCTTCAATAAAAGATAATAGAAATGACAATAAGATTTACCTCATTCATTCTAAAGTACCCACAATGATACCCTCCTGAATGACCAAAGCAATCTTTCTTAGTACAATTATGTTATGTAAAGCTGCAACTTATTCCGTTGTTTAGTTTAAATGATCAATATCGTGAGCAGATGTTCTGTGTGCTGAAATGTTGATACAATCTTTTAATAAATTGTATTTATATGCAATTGCATTTAAATTTTTTGCTGCAGTTTTTGCTGCACTGTGGAATAAAAATGTTGTATTTTACTTTAAATGCATGTTTTATTCTGTAATTTCAGCCTGTGTAACATGAGTAGTATCTGTCTTTAGGAAAGATTCCTTTAGGCTGCCTTGCCACTTCCCAGAGTGTACATTTCTGTGATCAGTAAAGTGTGTGTTTTATGGCCTTACACAGACTCTTTGGAGTCCATGCGGCTATTTAACCAAGATGTGTCACTGTTGCTGCAGACCCTGAGTTCCAAATAAAATGTCCTCTTGGTAACCTTTTTGTAATAACTGTCCACTTTCCATATGATAACCAATATCACAGTTATTAGCAAGGGAGAAGACATGGAGAGGAGTGTTCACTTCTCTACATCATCTGGGTGGATTTGTTTTAATTGGATGATTCCAACAAGAAGTGCTGCTTCAACATGTGTTCTATTTCTCCAGTTCTCCGTCTCTCTCTTTCATCTTCTTTTCCTTCACGCCTTCTTCATCTCAACTAGAGGCCCTATGGATCAGCGCTAGCCTTAAGACCCATGCTTGCTTCACTTTAGAGAAGCACCCAGCACCAGCAGCTATATGTGACAACCAAAGGACCTCTTCTACAAGCAAGCTGGAACCATATAACTCTTCCATATTTTAAGAACAGTACGATACGGTTGCAATAATATTTGGTTAATTTTCGTAAGACATTGTTATCTTAAGACCTGTCTATAATTGTGTTATATTAGACATAAATATCTAGCAAGACTTTTTGACTTTTAACTTTTTGGGAGAGAGAGGTTGAGCGCTGTACAAGGCAAAAAGCATTAAAATCATTTAACATATAATACCATATGATAAAAACATAGTACATCATAAACAATATAAAAACACACAGTACAGTACAACGTAAATATACTGTGCAAGATTATACAGTTTCAAATCCTGTATTAGATTATTGAAACCATTCCAGCTCTCTAAAGTTAGCCAAATGTTCTTTGATAAAGGTTTTTAACAGCTTTCTAAACTTAAGAAGGCTAGAAGAGGTTCTAATTTCCACTGGCAACAAATTCCATAAAAAAGCTGCTCTGGCCTGAAAGGGGGAGGATGAGAAATATGGAGGGAACCATTCGAACATAAATTCCTGGTATTGATTCTGAATCACTGAACATGGAGCATACCATTGGAATGGAACAGCTGAATCACTGAACATGGAGCATACCATTGGAATGGAACAGCTGAATCACTGAACATGGAGCATACCATTGGAATGGAACAGCTGAATCACTGAACATGGAGCATACCATTGGAATGGAACAGCTGAATCACTGAACATGGAGCATACCATTTCTAGTTCATGGCAATCAAAAGCACATGTCATTCTGGCTGGTAGGAAGTAGAACGTGATCTAATGCAACTCGATCAGAAATTTCAATTCCATTTTTTTTTTAAACAGTCAGCACCTTACCTACTTTAATGTTATAGGAAAACCAGTCCTGAATTAGAATTGTTTTTATATGTGAGTAGGGTAGAGAAATCAATGTTATTTTGAGAAATCACAAACAAAAGCTTCAAGGCTTAAATGTTTGTTTAAAAATCAACAGTCAGCATCTTGTAGGAAGTAGTTGAAGGATGACCTACAACTACTGTAGCACTGCACTGTCAACACTTCAGTCAGCCCTTGGCAGCATACTAACACCCTATTTCTAATCTCAATGACCTTTTTGATCCATCACCTCAGGTAGTTCCTTTTCATCAGTGTTTGTAATACAATATATAGTATTTTATAAAATCCAGCAACTATAGTAAGTTATACTTTTAACTAGTATTACTTATTTAAAAAACACCATTCTCGTTAATTTGCCATTTATAAATCGTATTACACCATATTTTCTATGGTAATTTACAGTACCATATTACAGTATTTTTCACAATTTAACAATCAATTTGATAAAAGAGAAATGTGTACATGTATTTCCTTTTTTTTTTTTTTGCTATATTTCCCCAAGACAAAAGTTCCTAAGGTCAACTTGTAGATATGAAACAACAGCACATTCCCGCACCATTATCCTGTCAGTGCACATCAGCTAGATCTTCTGAGAGAACCTTTTTATACACCAAAGAAGCATTAGAGATTGCACCACTCATTTCAGCAGGGCTCTCAGAAATACGACAGTTGAATTAGTGGGAACTGGAAGATCTCTTTTTTAAAAAAGCACTTTCTACCCTTAAGACTTGCTTGTGACCACCTACAGAGCTAGATTTCATCTATTATTATTATTTATTATTATTATTTATTTCTTAGCAGACGCCCTTATCCAGGGTGACTTACAATTAGGAGGAGAAATAAGAAATGTTCATATTAGTTACCCTGACCTTTAACATCATTCCATGCTGGTTGGGGCACTCCAACTTAAACTACTTCAAACAAGTTAAATGACATCTGACGACTACTCTGGGAAAAGTGAACCTCTTTAAAAGTATTTTAGAAGATGGATCTGTTTTTTTAGGTCTGATTTGATACATATTAAATAAAGTTTGCTGTTGGCTTGCTTATTAAATTTGAATCTTAAATCTTAAAATGGTATGGTATCAATTGAATTTTCCTTGGTATTGATTTAATAAGTTATTTTTACTCTTTGTGGTTTTATTCTTAATAACACTTATGTATTCAAAAGTAAGAACATTTTAGTAAATATGTGTTTTTTTACTACAAGATTCAGTAATGTCTAACTATTGAACTGTATGACAGTACTGTCAGAGCAAAGCATTGATAATCAGCAATTTCATATCACTTCAGCCATATGATTTTGATAAATGGGTTGGCAGTCTTTTTATAAAGATGTATTTGAATTGCATGGACTCAAAATAGCAATTCACACAGCTGATCTTGTTAGGGTTAATAGTGCATGATTTGAGTGTATGTGTATTTTCTACATTTGAGTACAGTACAAATATGCTTAGGGTAACTAATATGAACATTTCTTACATTTTTTTAAATGTTATGATTAAGAAATAATTTAATTAACAATTCAGCAAGTTTCTAGTTAAATCCAAACTGTTTTGACAAATATACAAAAATATTAATAGAGAGAGTCCCTTGCACTTTCCCCAAAAATATCCATGCGTTTTCACACTGCTTGAACATGTGGCATTATATGGGGATGTCTATGCACGTAGAGACACAAACAGATATGAATAGCTACCTTGGAATTATAACATAATGATTTTGGTTCTTAAATAAAGAGTTGCAGACTCAGTGCAACATTACATTTTCATCAATAAGATGTGAACATACTGTATGGCCCTGTCCATGGTCCTGCAACAGCATGCAAACTGATGGATTACAACAGGGACATGCTAGGTGCCTGGTCTCTAATTAAGCACATTGTGATGTCTGCTTGATATTGGTCTGTATATGGAAATACAGTGGAATGATGTCAGCAACAGAGCAGAGTTTCAGTGGTGTAGACAGGAATGCTACACCACGAAACAAAACATTGATTTCACTGAGTAAAATACATTTTTGAGACAATTTACCGTAACAGCATATAGTTTATAAACATATTAAGAAATATTATGCCCAAACTATTTCTGATGGATTACGTTCATACACTTTAGGTGTAAGGAAATCAGAATGTTTCATTCTCAGACACTTGCTTTATCTTCCATAATTGATTACCAAACTCATTTCTGCACTGATATGTTTGTAAATATTGACATAATTGTGGTTAACCTTTTCTATATGTGTAGATGTGGGTTAGCACATACATTTAAAATGAGAGAGACATGGAAAGGAAGTTTTTCTGTTGTTGTTGACAATCTCAAGAGGATTGTGCACATGTACGTGTTATTGTACTGGACAACACATAAAGCACAAAAAGATGCAAACATTTTGTAACAATGTTTTTAGCTACAGGCATTATGAAGCTTGGGAGGAAAGCTAGGCTGAAAGACTGAGATCCCTAGAATAGGAATTGAGTAGCTTTGCAAAGAATCGAATACAATCTAATTATTTTCATGTCATTGAATTCTCAGTTGTACTAAGACCTCTGACAAGCGTTTAACACCCACAAGGGAATGTGCAAGCCATGATGTGAATAACCATTCTGTACATGAGTTGACAAAACACGTCTTCATTGATAACAATACTGGAGGACAGGTGAAGATAGCTGGAATGTGGGTAAGGCATAGTTAAAATATTTTATAACTGTAAATAAGTCCTTTTGATTATTATTAATTTTACAGATCATAGCACTTTCATTCCACACACACACATTGACAAAATCACCGGTGCTCATCATCATTTTTTAAAACTGTGAAGTGACAGCAGCTTTTGCTAATAAAAAACACAAGCTACAAATATATACAGTGTAGGACCGCAAAACACGCAAGATTACCCTTTAGTACAATATGTGTCTTTGAAATCAATCCTTGCCTACAGAAGGAGTTTCAAGCACAATATCAACTGTTTAATTTAGAATAAAGTTAAAAAGCTAACAGTAAAATGCTTTTCAAATGCTTGAGTCCCCTTGCACAATACAGTAGATTAAAGTGGAATACACATAGCCAAGCTCTGTGAGCATGCACAAAAGTGCACACTTTTAATTGGAATAAAGGTAATCACTGCTCCTAAATAATAACACCCATTGAAATCAGCTTTGAAGGTGTTTGTACTTTGATAAAATTGGCAATGTAATTCTACTAGGGTCTTTGATGTAGAATGCAGCATGTGGCAATAACATTTGTAGGTGATAAAGTCTGAACGTTGTTTCCTGCTGCTTTGCAATGGTTCCCCTGCAGACTCAAGGACAGATATGCATGATGGTGTTGTGGTATATACAAGGGTACCATCCAGGTCCTTAACCTTATTGTAATTAGGGAGGTTATGGATACCAAAACAGACCAGTCACTCTTAGTCAAATGCAGCGAGTTTTAGTACCATAGCCACCCATCAATTTATCCATCATTGTTGTTTTTTTTTTTTACCGGTTCAGCTACAGCCCATGTGTCACCTTATGAGAAGCTGTTCTTTATGACTTTTCACCTAACAACCATGTTCTAGACATTAACATCAGCATATACAAACTGCAACATTTTACTACCAGGACTATAGACTTTTTAAACTGTAACATTTTGTTTTTAACAAAATACTTAGCTTTTCTCTTTGCTTTCTGTCTTATGTCTGGCTTTAGCCAACTTCATAAAACCTTGTGTCATCACAAATGCGCTGAGTAAAATGTCTTTATAATGCCAGGTAAATATATTATAGCCTCATACAAATGTTTGCCATACAAATGTTTTTTCTTCTCACAGTGACTCGGCAAAGTGAGCATGAATTTAGAAGTTAAAATGTACTTCTCTGAGGAAAACATTAATACATTAAACCTTTGATTTGCATTGTGTAAACTCAAGAGATGCGGTATCACATTTGTTTTGATATGTGTAACCCCTTTGCATTATTAACTAAACTTTAGAAGAAATATGTTAGCTAGCATATTATCCCAGATAATCACCATTGCCATCAAATGTTCCTTGAAATGTGCATTCACCCAGTAACTTTCCAAGAGCTAAAACATGTTTTAATTGTATTGTAGTATTTACAGTATAGTTTTAGTTATGACTTTACATATATGTATACCATTTTAAACTGTGGTAGGGGCTTAACCATTTTGTGTGACATTTTCCCAAGCAAAGAACAGCAATGCAAAGCAACTTGGAGAAATATAAGTGCAAAACACCCTGTCATACACTCTCAGAGCTTTCTCTGAGCTTAAGACCTTTCTGGGATAGCCATCAGTATATCAGACCTGCAATGGCAGCTAAAGATGACATACTCTTCATGTTCATCAGCAGTAGTTTATATGGCCTATCAACCAAAATAAAAATAAAGTGAACCAACACTGTTAGGGTGCAACTTTATATGCAGTCTTTATACAATCGAAATCACTGGCCTGGCTGAAACCAGCCTGCAGCATGTAACGGTCCATTCCCCATAACAGTAGGTGTGGAGGTCTGTTTGTCTTTAATATCAGGAACATGAAACTGGGGCCACAGCAGACTGCCAAGAAAGCTTCAAAATAACATCAAAGCTTTGTACCAAGTGTACACTGTATTTCAAAGTGCCAGGTTTCCAATTGGAAATAAATTATGTTCCATCAATTCAATGGCATTTGGGTTGAGTGTGTTTTGTGAAGAAACAGTGCCCTCTATAACCCAGTCTGAATCCTCTTTGCAAATAAGTGTTCTTGTTACGGCTATATTTTTGAAGCTGCAGCTGCATGGCATAAGGGGTCTGTTTAGACTTTGCCATTGTGTGCACTTTCCCAAGCAAGCTCGCTGACTGTGGCCACCACGGCCATTTTACAGACTTGTGATTCAGATGGAACCTCTGGCACTCCCCTGCTATAGCCAGCTGATGCTCCAACTCTTTTAGGCCACCTCCATATAACCTCACTCGAGAATGGCTAACAGGGACTGCCCTTTAGCCAACTTCACCCATTTGCATGACTCCTCCATCCAGATGTAGCCCCAACATTCTCACTTCCTTGACTGGTTTATATGTATCTTCAGGGAGTAATTCACATTCCCTGAGCTCCTGCAGATATCCTGAAATGAGGGTGGGTTTCATACTGTAGTACCAAGAAAGGCTAACCCAGAAATTTAGACAAAAAGTACTGACAAAACACTATCACTGGATTCACTTTTGTCACAGCCTCTGTTCATGTTGAGTCCCCCACCAATGTTGATCTAATTTAATTTATCATATGTCATAGCCCCCTACCCAGTTATCTAATTTGTGGACGCAGTGACAAGAGCAGGATGCAATAATACTGTAAGGAAACCCAACATCAATATAATTAATTATTTATCGTATGCCAAAAGTCTGACTCACTGCAATAAAAAAGGAATATTAGTTTATTCTCCTTTACTTTACTATATAGTACCCAAATGTCAACATCGGCTGTTATAATGCAACCCACCTGTCTGTTGATGGATTACTGCACTTTCTGTTGGACAGTATGAAATAGCAGGCTGATGCATGACAATCTGAGCCCAATTCAAAGAATTGTGACTGAGATTAAGAGGTCAGGCTTGCTTTTAAAGGGGCAGTGCAAGGTAAAAACAAAAAACAAATCCAAACCTGGGCCCAATGCCTGTACTTTGCCATAGGTTAGGGTCAGATAAATTTGGAGTGGGTTGGCTAAACCTTTTTTTAAACCTTACTTAAATGTTTTAGCAATAATAATATGGTAATGGTATACCTACAGTTCTTATTCCTGGTTTATTTTTATGTTTTTTGGAAGGTTTGAGCAGAAACCTAAATTGATGTATCATGCAAACACACTATGTATCATGCAAACACACTATTATTTTTTATCATTAATATTTTATTTCTTAGCAGATGCCATTATCCAGGGCGACTTACAATTGTTACAAGATATCACATTATTTTTAACATACAATGACCCATTTATATAGTTGGGTTTTTACTGGAGCAATCTAGGTAAAGTACCTTACTCAAAGGTACAGCAGCAGTGTTGCCCCCCCCCCCACCGGGGATTAAACCCATGACCCTCTGGTCAAGAGTCCAGAGCCCTAACCACTACTCCACACTGCTGCCCTACACTACATGTGAATGTTTTAATGTCATATCAGGAACCTGAAGGTTAAGTTTAAATCTAGCCATTTGCTTTGCAGAGGAATACATTCATATCTGATTTACATTTAAATCAAATACACAGATTTATATTTAAACATGTTCAAAAATGTAAATTATAAACTGTATTTGAATAAAAGCAAATACTGCAAACTTTGAAAAGCTGAATGCTAAACCACATGGAAGACCAAATTATGTGCAGCCAACTAATAAATATGCATCCATTCACTTCCAGTTTGCAAAATTATACATATGTGTCTGTCCTCAAAGAGATAGACACTAAACATTCTTCTCTAATAATAAATCTGAAATGTTTCCAATCCATTAGCAAGTATCTCATAAAACTGATATTATTAACATTGCCGAACTTCAATTAATTTAATCTTGTACCCAAAGCAAAAGACAAGGAACAAAATCTAAAAAGAAGAATGTTATCCTTTTTGAAATACATTGTGACTTATTTGTCAAGTAAAAGAGCATATACTGTTTGTTCATGTGTAGTCAAAAACATCAGCTATGACACTAGATACAATGAAACACATAATTATATAGTCGCCTACATTAGGAATGTTGGAAATCTTTTGCATAAAAATCGAACTGCCAACCATGCCCAATGTATTTAGAGTTCAAGTTCAAGGACACTGTCATCAGCTAGATGGTAATGCCCTATAATTTGTATTGCTTAAGTATAAACAAATGGGCCTTCAGGCTTCTGTAGAAAAAAAAAAAGAATAAATCCCAGAATCCCAGAAATGGTCTATATTACTTTCTTTCACTTAAATGAATAACATAAACATTTACGTTTCTATCAATTCAGTAGCAGTTTAGCAACAAAAAAATGAAAAAAAAAACACTACAGTCAACACAAATACTGTAGCATGTTACTGTAACAAAAGCTTCAACGGTCCCCTGATACATCAGAAATCAACCATTTTGCACCCACAAGCAGAATGTGCAGTACTAGGCATAGAGACATCAGTTCTTCCCATAAGGCTGTATCTGTACTGGGATCAGTCTGTGACCATGGAAAGGACATATGGTAGTTGAAGTCTACCTGAATATAAAGACATATTTATTTTGTGATGGGAGCCTACCAAGATGACATAGCATCTATCCACTGATCTTAAGGGCTCAGGGATTTGTTTTAAAATCACATTGAGGTTTTCACAAATCTCCCATATCTTGCACAATAATTGGATGTCTATCTATTGGAGTCCATATGGGATCAATGAAGATCAGCACAGATTAGCATCTGATTCCCTGATGCTGGTTCAAAAGCTGCACAGCTATAACTTCAGAATATGCTCTGCAGTCCAACCTATATTTCATGCTTCAACAACAACAAGCAGCAGTTCAGTTTCCAGGCAGCTTGTTTTTACATGTTACAAGTCTCTGACAATGTCCAGATAAACTTAAAGCAACCACGACATATAATGAAAAGGCTTCACTTTTTTTCCTGTCTAGCATTACTTTTCCTAAATTTGTCTACGATATTTAAATTACTACGCGGAAGGGTACCAGACAAATTCAGACTTTAAATGTTGTTTTGGAGGAAAAAAAAAAAAAGATTATAATAATTTAAAATAATGATCGTACCCTGAATGAAGGCTCTAGCATCTGGTAGTTTCACCTCAACTTCCATTAAAGCCTATGCCTTTCGCTCGAGATGTGCTACTTGTGGTATGACAATTGAGCCTTCAACAATGGGAATTTATTTTTTCAAATGAAATATGTGGTGTCGCATTACAGAGGCAAAACCGGCAGGGTTTTTTCTGTCTCCTTTTTTTTGCTCTGTACAAATGATGAATGAAGAGTTGAGCAAGTCAATTACTCCCCATCACTACCTCACTGGCTTTGACTTATTTTCTTTGTTGCTTGCCCTCAGTACTTATTTTGAGTAGTTTTGTGTATTGCAGTCTGTTATTCTGATGCACCAGGGTTATAAAAGTAAAATCAATAGCCCACAAGTTTTGCTCCGCCTGTCAGTTATTTTCTGAGTGCACTCAAAATGTGTACCTCTAGAATATGTTTTTAATCAAAAATCTAAACCCTGGATATTAAAAATAAATCAATACAGATTTGAGTAAAAGGCCAAAGTCACACATTTTATTTTCAACATTTTCATAGCTAAGAACTTTAGGATGCAGTCATTGACTTCTAGATGAATGTTTGACTAAATACAAATGCATAGGAGGCTGTGTGGTCCAGTGGTTAAAGAAATGGGCTTGTAACCAGGAGGTCCCCGGTTCAAATCCCACCTCAGCCACTGACTCATTGTGTGACCCTGAGCAAGTCACTTAACCTCCTTGTGCTCCGTCTTTCGGGTGAGACGTAGTTGTAAGTGACTCTGCAGCTGATGCATAGTTCACACACCCTAGTCTCTGTAAGTCGCCTTGGATAAAGGCGTCTGCTAAATAAAAAAAAAATGCCTGTATTTACACCCAGATGTGCATTATGTAAAGTAGATGACATCAATATTATAAAGACCTTCAGATATATCTTGAAGTGGAAAAGTAAAGGTCAGGTCACATACAACATTATTACAGCTTTATCAACCATGGCACAGATTAGAAAACATGACATCACAGAAACTGCTGATGTCAAAATGTTGTTGAACTTGGGCATAAAGCCAGGCAAAGTGCATTGGAAGTCATGAGTGGTTTTTTACATAAGAATAACCCATACGAAAGAACCTTTTTTCATTCTTGTACATATCATTCTGCATATTGAGAACCAAGAATAATCTGTTTCTAATAACAGAAATGCAGATATTACAGTACATATTTATGAAACTATATTATATAACAAAAGGTACATAGATACACACTGTGCCATAAAAAATAAGGATTACTTATTATTACTTATGATATATTACTTGTTTATTCATATAAGAACATTTTGTTTTCCTAAGCAATTATGACAAAAAAATATACTGATTTCTAAATCACCTTCAGATTCAAATGGACTTATATCAAGAAATTAAATTCGGGGTTCCAATGAAAGTTGAGTTGCTCCTTAAGACAAAAGTCTATGGGAACGATTTATCTGAAATACATCTTTCTAATTCACAGTCACCGACAGATGAAATATTGATTACCAACAAGGTTATTGTTTAAACAAATACAGTTAGCTTGAAAGATTGCATAGACTATGACAGCAAATGTTTTCCAGATTTCTGTTAATACTGTAAGCACATCTAGTGGAATCATGAGTGAGGATTGGTTTGAACTTAGTAGAAAAAACAGCACTGTGACACTGAAGTCTTCTTGGTTTCAGAGCATCTGTGATAATCCCATTGCTTCTCATCTCGTTCAAAGCCCTGCTACAGTGAAATGTCTTATTTATTCATAAACCATGTGTTAGAGAAGCATTAAATTAAAGAGCAAAAAGTAACATTTTGCTGAGACAAGCGTTTTCCGAATCAAAATGAGTTGTCAAACAACACTTTTTAACCACATCTCTATGACATGGACTGCAGGGCAGCAGTGTGGAGTAGTGGTTAGGGCTCTGGACTCTTGACTGGAGGGTCGTGGGTTCAATCCCAGCTGGGGGACACTACACTGCTGCTGTACCCTTGAGCAAGGTACTTTACAAGATTGCTCCAGTAAAAACCCAACTGTATAAATGGGTAATTGTATATAAAAATAATGTGATATCTTGTAACAATTGTAAGTTGCCCTGGATAAGGGTGTCTGCTAAGAAATAAATAATAATACTGTAACACAAATAACCATTTGCTGTTACACCACACATGAAATTTGCTGATAGGATTCCTTGACAATCACCAAGCGGAAAAATACTTTATTCCTTTTTTAAATAACGTATGTTGCGTGAAATAAAGCATGCTTATCCAGCCCATTTATTTTTTGAGACTTTATGTTAGTGTGCTGTAATAGCCTGTGAAAAAAAATGCTGAACTAGGGGTTTTGTTTAACAGAAGCTGACAAACTGGATTACTTGACTGAGGGGGTGGGGGAGTTGAATTGTCCACCTGCTCATTTCAACCTGTAAGGAAAACGCTGACACTATAAAGGTCAATGCAGAAAATAATTACTTCAACTTGCTCCCACATATTTTGACTCAGATCTCAGATTGTTGTAAAATATAAGTGTAATTGTGTCATTACTTTCATTAAACTAATCAAATAAGATACAAGCAATATAGCTATATAGCTATATATCTTTGCCAGTTGCTGGTAAGTGAATTCAGATCATACCCTTTATTGTCCTGAATGGAGGAATAGAGAGTACTAATCTGAAACTACATGGCAGCTTTTTGGTCTCCTCAGGAAAAGGCTAATGACCCATACATTCCCTTTGGGCAAATCCACAGTATTACATAGGCAATTTGACCACAGTGGAAAGTGGAGCATGTCAAGACAGCCCTTCATCTGATAAGTACGCATATTAGGGCAGTCTTATTCCTTAGCTTACTGTGCCTACTTGGTCTTGTCTATGTTTGCCTGACTGTAACCTGTCTGGACTTGTATACCTTCTCTCTTGTTAACCATCTACTTACTGAAAAGCTCTGTACCACCCAAGCTTCAATGGTAAATAAACACATCAGTAGCTAGATTAGTGTGTTTTTGTGTGTGCCTTTATGTATATCCAGTAATTATGAGTCTCCACTGCTATTTAAATCCATACTCCATTCAAAGATTATTCTGCGGAACCAGCAGCTGAGCTAGGTCTGAGCCAAATCTGTATTTCATTTAAAGTGTGTAGAGGATTGAGACTGTTGAGTAGCAATGCAGCATTAATCAAAGTATTTGTGGAAAGAAACATGGCTGTGAATGCTGAACGGTTATGGCTCACCCAGAGCTATTAGCACCGACAACAACAGAGTAATAAGAAGGTGGCGAGGTGTTATCTAAATGTACACTTTGAGATCACACAGCTGACCCCACCAGACAACACTGAGTTCTTGCTGTTACACCAAATTGCTTGTTCCATTTGGCATTGCTATCATCACTCCACTGATGATACAATCTTAGCCACCTATGTCTTGTTACTGCAATGGAACATACCAGTGCATCAGCAATAAAGAAGGTGTGTTAGGTGGAGTTTGTGGTTTGCTCATGTGAAATGATATTCAAATAACCTATATCATTAATTACATATAATTTTTTTGTTTTAGCAACTATCATTTCATTACCCATTCCACACTTCTTTATAAGAGCAGCATTACTGTAAAATCAAGGGATTATGCAAATGCCAGGCATGGGGGCTAATATGTTTATACATTTGTATTACTTAAATGTGTCAGCGATATTGATAAAATGCCATCTAAAAGTAGTTGAATTTATAATAGGTTTTCACTTTTTTTCTTTCTATTCAAATGTTTTCTAAAGTAGTCCCACACATAATTTCAATGTGCATATTTGCACAATAATACAGTATTCCAACCTTATATACAGCTCTGGCCAAACCGTTAGCACCACCTAGAATTTTAGGATTGAGACATCCTTTTTTATATATTATTTTAACTATACGAACATAATACAGATCTTTTATTTAACATTGTGTAATCAAAGAAACTGTCTACTGGAAGCTACGATTGTAGTATAGCATTTCATGTTAGATTTCAAAATGTCAAATGTTTACATTTTTGTCAGTTTTTCGTTAAGTATATGGAAAACTACAAAGCGATACGTAATTCTATATGTTAATGTAACATTATTCAGCAGGTTCCATTGAAATTAGTTAATTGTATAGGGTGATGCAAAACATTTGGCCATAGCTGTACATGTAGATCTGTACCTATGCTTACATGACTACAGATTTACTTAAACACTAAAGCTGGGCACAATGAGCAGAATATTTCAACTATGCTTATTGACTTACTTCAGAGGCTATGGTATAATGTGAAAAGTCACATATTTATTTGGTAGATGGCTAGCTTTAGCTGAATTGACGGGGCAGCAGAGATGGTGGGTTTATAAAGTCACTGCTTTGGAAATTAAACCACAAAGTGGCAAGATAATCATCATTTTTCCAGACTAAGTAACAGAACAATGCAATTACAAAATCAGTCGTTTACTGTTGCATCTGTAACAAAACAGCTTATGTTATATCAGTTCTTACCTTTCTGGTGAGAATATTTGTGATTCCTGTTAGGGTTTATTCGTTCTCCCTGGGATTTGCTAAATCCCTATTAACAGTTTCAAAAAAGCTGTTAACATGCAATCAGCCCACTCTCCACAGAAATAAATGAAAATGTCTCTTCATATTTCAGAGTGTGAGAAATATCAAAAATAGAGATAAAAAATCTCTAATAAATTGAGCATTAATACAATGGAATGCTACTTTACAGCTTTTTAAATTGTGAAATTGCATATTATTATTATTATTATTATTATTATTATTATTATTATTATTATTATTATTATTATTATTCCAAAGCAGTGGAAATAGACAACACAATTCACCCACAAGCCACACACTTTTAATCAACGAAAATATGTTTATTTTCAGTAAACATGTGCACAGCAAAAGAACTTATTTTGTGCTACTGGCCCCTTAATATTCCCAAACCTACAGTACAGGTATAGTACACTGGGAAAGTACAGATTCGTAATAGATTTGATTACTTTTGATAGAAATTCGTTTTTCTGTGAAAGTTATGCTTTGACATTGTATATTACCACCAAAACAAAATGCATACGTAAATGAACTGTCTGACAATACCACAGTCAAAAGCATACCAGTTTTGACACTACCTAGTTCATGAATCTGAATTATTATTACAGTGTCTGGTGCATAACACCTGAACGCGGTGGCAAATGCCAAACCTCTACAGCATTATATTTCACCATTTAAAACGACATTGGCCCTCAGAGAAATCATTCTGCTTTCGCTGAGCAATGGTCAGGGCAAAAGAACACGAGCACTTTAGTGCTCTTTTCCTGGCATGCGTTTATCATTTCCAAAAAAGACACTGAGAGAGAAAGACGAACGCAACAAAAAGAAATAAATCCCCCCCTTACCTTTGGATGATCTAAGAAAAGGTGATTCTTGAGACGTACTTATACAGCAAGTCGAATATTGCACATATTTCTCATTCGCTTAAGCCTCCCTTTAGATGCAGAAATATGCAAGCTGTTGTCCGAACAGAGTAGGTTTGCTCTGCTGCACGCCTGACTGTTGACTGCAGGATAACTGAGCAGTAAACCCCTCCCCCGTCCCACATACAATCTTTATTATAGAGAAGAAAACCGCTACAAGGCACTGCGTTTTGCTAATGCATTAAAAAAAATACATATAATAATAATAACACAATAATATATTAATAACCCATCTACCTAATACTTTTTTATTTTTATTTTAAGCAACTATAGAATCGTCTTTTTTATTTTTTATTTATTTTTTTATACATTTTTTTACATATTTATATACTGATGCAAAATGAAAACGCAACAGTCTAATTTTTACATCAATGGCTCATTGGGCACATAAATAATGTTATTTACATTTCAAACTTGTGAGCAGATAGGTTTTTTTTTTTTTTTTATTGTTTCAGTAGAATTGTTCCTTGGGATAACAAAATACTGAGCTCAAGTCATGTGATTTCATAAAAATGCCAGGTGCTCAGTGTTTGGTATTTAAGCTGAGTTATGCCAAAATTAGTTGATTAAGAATCTCTATAAATAGCCATTCGAAAATACATGATTTTAATTAATGTAAGAACAGCAAAAGATACAACCATGCCCCGCTTGAGTAATGAAGATTGCCTGGTTGCTATCAGCATGGTTGCCTATAGAAGTTGCCCATAGAATGAGATGTTCTGCTTCAACAATCAGCAGATGAGTCCAGAGAAACCAGGAAGCCGGCTCTGTGAGGGACAGGCCACGTCCTGGAAGGCAAAGGGTCACCACACCAGCTCACCACATGGCGGTGAGCTTTATGTTGACTGTTGCATTGTTCAAGCCAACCAGTGGAGCTGTGGAAGTGTGATGATGTGGGGAGGAATCTCCTTTAACACAAGAATGCCTTTGGTGCAGATTGAGGGCAACCTTACTGCTCAACGATACATTGACAAAGTCCTTGAGGCAACAGTTTTTTCCGTTCCTGTAAGCCAATCCGGAAGTGTCGATTTTCCAGCAGGACAATGCAAGACCACACAGTGCTAGGATTACAGGTCCTGCCATGGCCAGCTTTTTCTCCTGACCTGAGTCCAATAGAACATCTGTGGGACCAAATCGCCAGTGCCATCCACAGGAGACAACTGCGACCAGCCAACCTTCGACAGCTGGCTACAGCTGCACAGGAAGAGTGGCTGAATGTCCCACAGCAGTCTATCCAGAGGCTGATCAGATCTATGCATCAACGCTGCCAGGATTGTGTTAACGCTCAGGGAGGTCAGACCCGATAATAACTTTGTAATGTTTTCATTTTGACAGTGTGTCACGTCTCATACTGAAAACGTATGATTCTTTAATCTGTATTTTTGTTCACATTTTCTGTGATTTTGTTTGATATCTATGTTTATAATATTTGATTAAATCCATTAGACCTGAGTGTATCTTATTTTTTGTGCATCAGTATTTTATATATATATATATATATATATATATATATATATATATATATATATATATATATATATATATATATATATATTGCGGGTGTAATTGGGGAGGGGTGGAATTCCTGTACTGCATCTATTATTATTATTATTATTATTATTATTATTTTTTTTTTTTTTTTTTTATTATTATTATATTGTAGACAGTTGTGTCCTGGTTATCATTCAAACTTAATAGTATATTTTATGATGAAAATAGCATGCCCATCCATATAGTTTTTTTTTTTTTATCTTGAAGTAAAAAAAAAAATGGTTATGTTTTCATTCTATTGACTCTGACATACATTTGCCTTTTTGCTAGCTATTACAGAGTCCCATTTCAATGCTTTCATTGTGCCCTCTTTCCACACGCTGTTATGTATGTTTCATGTCTTTTATTTGTATTCAGTCTCAAGCGTGTCCCTATTTGATATATTCTAGTAGGTATTCCAACTTTTTTGTTCATCATTTTAATAATATGTACTCTTATCTATCTGGTCTTAGTCTACCATTGTGCTTTTGTATTCCGAATATTCAGTCTTTGTAATTTCAGCTTTTACACTTCTTGGCTGGGTTTCTCTACTACATATAAGAAACAGTAGACAGTATGGTTATTTCCTCAGGTTAGTTCAGGGAAGATTGAAAAGGGAGTCAAACCAGCAACTTCAAAGTCATCAAGCAAATGCATGCAAGTTAAAGCAGCATTCCCTGCTAGCTGATTTGTGTTATTGTTTTGTGTTGACCAAAACCTCATCCCACTTAGGAGAAGACCAGACCTACAGCATTGCTACCAAACCTTACAGACTTCAAATGAAAGTGACTTTGAAGATTAGGGTTAAGAGAATATCTTTTAGGTTAAGAGATACGATTTTAATTTCTGGTGCTGGGTATCAGGCGAGCCCGTTCTCCCTCTCACAGGGATTCCATTGGTATTCATTTCATAAATGATTAATGTTGGCCCCCTGCTGGTTTCAATGAGCATCTGCAGTACTGTGGAAAGTCTTGTGTTGTTCTGTTCAGCAGTTAGAGGAAGTGGAAGTGACAGCTTTCCAACTCTTTGGCCTGCTTTCAAAGACAAGTTATGTGTGCATATATACCAAATCAAATAGCTACAGCAGCTCACCGGTTTTAGAGAGAATTGATTTAATTGTACATTGGACATCACTGTCTGAATCACAGATAAGATCCCATGTAGATTGCATTGCCAAATCCCTATTTTATACTGTCTGGATCCAGTAGATATGTGACCTGAACTCTTTTGGGAAGGCACATTAGACAAACAACATGATCCTGGACATCCACTTGACCTGATATTTTAAAGTGATATTGAATCAGTCACTCAGTACCCCCTCTTATGTTCCATGAGGGTGACTTCTGTTTTTAATAACATTTAAATTACCATACATGAATTACAATCTTGTCTGTCGTCTGGTGCCTCAGCATGTCAAGTTTTATTGTTTTGAATTTGTTTGATGCTTTGCACAGCAGTAATGCAAGGCCAAACGACTCCATGACAACTGAAAAACCAGAAAACTAGCCTTGCCTGACCTCCTCCAAAACAAACGAAGCAATATAGACACAAACCACACCTTCTTTTAATAAGCATGTTATATTTACAGAATTACAGTCACTGAAAATATTGTCGGACTACTTCCCAAAATATAACAGATTGATATCACTAAGTAAGCTCCAATTAAGCAGTACTGGTAGTCTTAACACCAAGGTTGTGTAAATACATGGATGCTACTTGCCAGAACCTGAGGCCAGAATGCAGTTGAGGAGCTTGTTTGATCAAATGTCTGCACAGTGTGGCTTTCATAGGAAAATACTATAAAAAAAATGTAATTGAAAATTAGCATTATCTTGCCTGTTCAGTGAATTTGATAAGGATATCTAAACTGCTTCTCCGCCTTCATGTTAAGTACCTTAGATCATTTGTTTTCCACCTTCTTTCCTCAAAACTGTATTATTTATTAATTGTTAGCCAGGTGAATTGTCTCCCTGTTTATGAATTACTGTAGATTGGCCAATACCCTTCCTTACAGCTTTGCTATATTTTGTAGCGCAGTGTCATGGTATGCCATTGCTACCTGAGAGAGCTCTTGCAGTTATAGGGCTCTGAATTGTTAGAGATGTGGAACAGCTTGCAGTGGCAGGAAATAATTACAGGATATCAAGAAGACTTTGCAGTGTAACTACATGATTACAGTACATTGCAAATAACTTACTATGCTTGAATAACTCACTGCTGCAGGAGCATTTGATGCATCTAAAACTATTCCCAAACCAAAAGTAAAAAAAGAACAGGCATTGTCAATTATTATAATATAAAAATTGAATAGCTTATAAATAGGGTTTGTAAAATAATACTGCCACCTACAATATATTTCTTGACTATGTATATTTTGTAGCAAAGGTAGGTCATTGTTGCTTGATAAAAGTAGTTTTGAATGGTGAAAATGATGGTTGAAATGAAGCACAACTGATTTGGGAGACAGAAGCCACGATGAAAATATATCACATTTGTATGAGTGTAACTTGTGACTGCATGCATTTTCAGTTTTCTGGCACTGTTTAAAAAATAGGACACTGCATTTTACAAGAACAATTTATAGTTTCTGAACAGCTCGAAGGACATTGCAATTTACCTGAAAGCCTGTTCCTACAGTTCATTAAAAGATGAACTTATTAGGCTGTATTTATGAAAATATAACAATACAGCATATTGTATGTGACAAATTTCAATGTGAAACTTTGTAGGTAGCAATAGGTGACCATGAAAAAGAGGATAGTGTGCACCTTGCATTGGCCAGGGTCTCAAATCTATAGTTACTCAATGTAACCATCTTTTTATTTATTTTTTTACACAATGGCTTCAACCAGCATTCTATATTTTGAAGAAAAAACTAAAATACTTCCTTTTATTGGGAGTCAAAGCAATATTAATCAACTTACTATCAGATGAAACAACATTAGACATTGAGTTCTCTCACAGCTAGTACTGTATCTCAAAGTTGTTTAGCTCTTTTTAGCAAAGATCTGTGTTGAAGCGACAAATGCATTTTAATATAATTTAGTGCGGTGCTCTTTGTTAAAGACTACAGTATTTTAATAATTCCAAAGGAAAACAACTACATTCAGTATTGGTTATTGACCATAATATTAAACTGTAACATGATGAAATGAAACTATAAGCCCACATTTTCTTATTATGAAGGCTAATGTGGAAATGCCTAAGTAGTTTGCCAAAGGCTGCCTATGCAATATTATACTATACTATCTTGTTATTATATTTAAAGGTCATATAAACTGTAATAAAAAGCATAGTATAAAAAGTGTTATTAAGAACATAAGAACATAAAAAAGTTTACAAATGAGAGGAGGCCATTTGGCTCATCTTGCTCGTTTGGTTGTTAGTAGCTTATTGATCCCAGAATCTCATCAAGCAGCTTCTTGAAGGATCCCAGGGTGTCAGCTTCAACAACATTACTGGGGAGTTGGTTCCAGACCCTCACAATTCTCTGTGTAAAAAAGTGCCTCCTATTTTCTGTTCTGAATGCCCCTTTATCTAATCTCCATTTGTGACCCCTGGTCCTTGTTTCTTTTTTTCAGGTCGAAAAAGTCCCTTGGGTCGACATTGTCAATACCTTTAAGAATTTTGAATGCTTGAATCAGATCGCCGCGTAGTCTTCTTTGTTCAAGACTGAATAGATTCAATTCTTTCAGCCTGTCTGCATATGACATGCCTTTTAAACCCGGAATAATTCTGGTCGCTCTTCTTTGCACTCTTTCTAGAGCAGCAATATCCTTTTTGTAGCGAGGTGACCAGAACTGAACACAGTATTCTACAGAAGGTCTTACTAATGCATTGTAAAGTTGGTAAGATGGTACAGCACTCTCCCCATGAATCGTGTTACTCTGTCAATAATTAGTTATATAATCCTACTCACTTAATATGATAATGTACAGGTGTAAAAATCCTATACTTGCTTTACTTGCTACTGTATCCTGCTTATGGCCCTTATATTGATTGAGTGTTAAACACTGGATGGCCAGGGCTATAACAAAATAAATAAAATGCTCAAGATTGCAAATACTGCTTGAATCGAATAGTGAGCATTGAGCAGTCCTATACCGTGTAGTTCAGACTGCTCATCCTCCATTCTGATTGTCTAAGCACACCTTAGCATGTTATAATTATAAATATTAAGGCCGTAAATATGATACATTGGCATCACAGACAAGTAAGATTTTAATGTAACACTAACTACGTACAAATGGGATGTCCCATGTATAGTTTACTCTGTACTGTAATGTTTTATGTCATTTAGTATGATGAAAAAAGAAATTATAATCACATTTGGAATTCTGCCTGTTTTTTTTTTTGTTTTTGTTTTTTAATGACATTTATTTACACAATGAATGTGCTTTAAATGTCTATTTACATTAAATGAATTAACATTTTAAATACAGCTTACTAAAACAATATGGAAAACCCAGCCCAGTTTCTAACAATGTAACAGCCGTAATGTCCTTGTTCTTAAACAAATATTAACTCAATGTTCTGCTCTATTTTGCCACAGGTCATTGAAGGCACAATGTGAAGTGAGAGCTAAGCAGGTGTTAAGAATGCTCCCAAGTGAAGGAGTGATAATTGAGATAACTGTTGATATAGTTATTCTATAGTCTCAACCCTTGGGGTGGTCTTTAAATGTTTAATGTACTAGGCTGAAATATGTCAATACAAAAGTAAATAAATAAATAAAAGATGTGTTTAGTGCATTTTTCTTGTACAGTTTTACTTTCATTTCATTAGAGTTGTTTTCACTGAGATGGAAATGATTGTGTTGACTGTTCATTTCACATTTAAAAAACAATTACGTGATTACCTTCTAAATAAAATGAGGCTACAATGCCTGCAAATACCTCCATTTCCTGATCTGTGAATTACAAAATCATACATGACATACATGTCAACATTAAGTTATCAAAATAAGGGAGATATTGTGTGGTGTCCGAAATAGGTTTTTTAAATGAATGAATAGGTTTATGCTGACATTAACATAACAGTTTTATTTTTAAAAATAATTTAAACTTTTATTACAGAGTAAATATGTTTGTCCCAGGTCTGGGTCACATCAGAGGCAACCAAAATTCATAGCCATCAAATTCAAACATTCTCTCTGCCCTTGAGGCTCTGGTTGTAAGCATAGGTTGCAGATTTGGCAGCAGCCAGTACTTTGCTAGAAGGACAATATTGTTAGCCGGTTCAAGGTAGTTAATTTAGCATGACAGTAGAGCGCATACAGTAGAGTTATCGAGGTTCATCCTGTTCTCAGTCACAATCTTCCTAACCATGCTGAAATTTCTCTCACTGCTTGCACTGCTGTGAGGGATTCAAAGAAGTGCCTTCATTAATGGTGGCATGTGCCTAAATCTTGCCTGCTTTCCCACAACTCCCCAGAATCTGTCTACCTTCCCTTCTTTGAGGATATCTGTGCTGTCTTATCTGGAACTCAATCATTTCATCTACATCAAATTTCAGCTGTGGAAGTGTCTCTGCTAACCTCACCACTGCAAATAAAAATACAGAAATCTTAAAATTAAAAACACAGCTGAAATAATTTTCAGTGTCACAGAATGAAAAACAACTTGAAATCCTTGAAGATGGATAAAAAAAAAATAGTAAATCACAAAACAGGGCTCTTAATTTGGAAAGGATCATTATGGGATACAGGTGGCTTATAAATTAGCAAATAAAATTACTTTGGAAAAATATTAAGTTTAAAATACAGGAGAAAGCTTGTCCCGGGAGCCGTCCGAGAGAAGGGTAAAAAATACGGTAAATACAGGAGAGTTGGCAAGTATGACATGATGTTAAAACAGATTGACTTAGTTGTGTGCCAGTATAAATATTTTCCTCACCTCATATAGTGTACCTGTTATTACATCAATATTGTTTTAAACAGGAACTGTATTTTCAGTTTCTCACCAAGCAGGGACCCTTGTAGGTTGCATAACAAGGTCACTGTGAGTCTGACTCTGAGATCTCCCTGTCAGGCTGGGATCCAAATGTTCATTTATGTTAACATAAATGAACTGTACTAGGATTTTAAACTCACACATGCATAATTTAAGTGGAGAGGAGCAACATGTCCAAAGTGCCAGACTGGATTGTGCTTGAGTGGTTTTGTACTTGAGTGGTTTGTACTGGTAAAGCTGCGGGCCCCCCTTGGTATTGCTGAGAGCCAGCCCTCAAGGAGGTGAACCACACCCCTGAACCATACCAAGTTTACAATCATTTTCTCATCTAGAAACAGCTATGGTGCCAGCTATGCATTTTTAATACTCTTCAGTTCTGAATCTTGAGCCTAAAGTCGTCCTTAACACTCCTCTAGTTATTTGGTTTAGGTTGTGACAATTTCGTGTACTAACTGTTGTTATAGCTTATATTTTATGATGATACAGATCAAAAGTACAATCTAAATTCTTAATAACAGCTCTTTTTACATGTTCCATCAAAAAGTGAGCACATTTCCTATGGTAAACGACAAAAGGTAAAATCTGCAAATGTACAATTAGCCTTCATTGTAGCACTCTGAGAACACAATCACTGAGTAAGTAGATGTTTCATTATAACTTTTAGCAATTACAATTTTAATTGTACTCAAGATTTCTATGTGTGTGGGATGGAGGTTAGATAATCACTGACTAGTTTTGTTTCAGAGACCTATGGTTTCTGATTCTCTGTATTTAGATTGAGTTTTTGTCAAGTTTGTATAGTTTTTTTTTTCTTCTTAGCAACTGTTAAATCTATCCCATGAGGTAGTATGCATGACCAGAGGCAGCTTGAGTAATTGCAAAAGCATTCATAATATTTCCAATATATTTCTAGGCTATATTGCTCCAATAGCCATAATGGTCAATTAAACAGATGCAGACTATGATGGGTTGGTATTTTTTCCAGTACTATGCATACATTTTATATTATATCAAATTACAAATAAGCTATGCTTTTCAATTGCTTTTTCCCCTCTCATTATTAGAATGGTAATAGTTGCATTAACGTGACAAATTTGAAAGTGTCACATATGACAGATACCGAAGGCCTATAGCCAAGAGTAAAGACTATAATAAATTCTCTATTGCCTCAAATTAGAAATGCGGTTGAACTGACTAAATAAATACATACATACATACATAAAAGTGGTGAAATTAGTATATGAATTAAATCCAAGTGATAAAACAGCTATATGGTGGTGCTACTTAATGGCCCTAATTTAGTTTTTTTTTTTCCTGCTATGTCATGTTGTGAATCTCTGTTTACCTTGTGCAGTGTTTTACGCATTAGCTAAAGTGCTTTTTGAGTGAGCCACTGGGGATCCTTGGCACCCCCATTTTATAATAATATAACCTGTGTGATAAATTATTTAAATATTAAGAAAATAATTGATATTGAATAAATCTTATGTGCAGTATATGATTGTGCAAAAAAAAAAAAAAAAAAAGTTTAATGTGAAATTGAAACAGCCTGTTCTTATTTTCTGAACTCTTTTTTTGCTCCATGATGAATGGGCAGCTCCCAATAGACAAATTGATGTGTTTCCACTGCAGTCCTGTAATAGTTTGTCATATCAAGGCTGATTACATCCTTTCCGGGCCCTTTGTCTTGCTTACCCAAAGGAATTTTAAAATATTTGAGTGTTTTTGTATCATATGACCTTACTACTGACAACAAGCAGTTCAATTCCATAAGTTTAAGTTACAGTACATCCTGTTAATTGGCTATGAATGAAAAATTAGGGAAAGGTGGGAACTGACAATTAATTTTTCATCTGCATATTCATGTTCATTTAAGGAGAAGGCAATTGAAAAAAATAAATTACAATAAAGGATGTTATGTGAATGTAAGGTAATGGAGAAGAGAACAGGTGATTTTTACATTTTATAAGCATACAGCGTATCATTTCAAACCAACAGTTTGCAAAATGATAATAATCACAAAATACAAACTATTTTAAGATGAGGATATTTTAATAAAGGAATTTCAAAAAGACTTGACAAAACACTGAGTGTGAAGACTGCATTCCTCCACACTCATCCCACCTGTCAGAAGGGACTATCTGGTGCAACGGCATGTGTTTATATCAAAATTAAATGTACAGTATGTTCTTATTGATGTAAGCATCCACAGTATAAATAAGACACGTCATGAAAAAGCATGAGACATGGTATTTCTGTCATGGGAGTACATCAGCGGAAGGAGAACAAACTCACCCAAGGGCCCATGACAGAAATACCGTATCTCATGGTTTTTCATGTCATATCCTCTGTTTATTCTAATGTGATTTTTACTTAGCACATAGCACCATCTGGTGGTCCGTGTCTGCAATTGAGGAAAGACAGATCTGAACAGCAAACGTGTTTTTTGCAAACTTATAATAGCACAATAAACAAGTCTCATAAAACATTTGAATAAGTGGACGTTAACAAGCATCTCAAAACACTACCAGTACTTCTATATTAAAAAGAGGATTGGCATTCATTAATATACAGAATAGTACTGTCAAAACCCATTTTCTTAATCAATAGTCTGCTTATCAACTATTTACACTTTCAGATTTGTTTGAGACAAGTGGCATCAAAAGAGCCACAATTGCATCGAGAGATTCATATTTACTGTACTTGAAAAACAGCACACAATCGATTCATGTTCGGCACAGTTAGTATACACAATCAGCACCAGCCAAGCCATCACTCTACTATCAATGTTATATTGAAAGTAGGGAGTGTCCTGTACGTTACAGTGGATTGCAGCCAAATGATTGGCATGTACACTTAGCATGCCCAGCTTTACATACTGCTACCTTATAGTACCTTCAATATTTATGTGGCAGAGGCCTCACTGACACCATTAAGAAACTCTCTCATTTACAGCTTCCACCCACTATGATTGAACTCTCAGCAACAGTATTCATAGCTCCTCTTGGCATCTCATACCTAAATGCTGTAAGGTTCATAAATGTACTACATATTAAATCTACCACAGATGAACTTGATTTCCATCAGCTAGTATATACCATAACAGTAATGGGCCAGTTTTCAAAAACTCTCTTGCTTGATTACCATAGCGCAAGATGAATGTATGAATAATTAATTTGTTTTTTTTCTGTATGTGTGTTGTGTGTCAATATGGCCTTGTTGTTGTGAATGTAACGTAACTCTTTCACTGCTTCTTGTAAAGAGGAAGCTTAACTTCAATACGTTTTTCATTTTTCAATAAATTCACATATTTTCTGCCATGCGATTTACATTTTATTTAACAAAGGCATTACTATGATAATTTGCACTGTATGGTGCAAAATGCATGACTGATGTAAGCTCTGAATATATACCATATTACATTTGCATGTTTGCTCACATGTAAGTTAAAAGGGCAGTCACCACAACACATATTCACATTTTTTAAATGTTTAAAATTCTCCTGACATACTTAATATGCAGTTATAATATTGTTTGTTTCCTACAAGGTATAAAGCAGCAGTTATGAATATAACTGAGCACTAAAATACAGTACCTGTAAAGCAAGCATTGTGTATTAAGAACAACGGCAATTATGGCATTTAAGTTGTGGTTAGTTTTAAATAATTTTATCCAGGGTATAATTTTATCAATTTTTCTTATTCATTAATGATACATTTCTTTTAAAAAATTGCCTAGCAGAAAGTTTTTAGAAACAAAGTAATTTACACATTTATAAAAGCTGTGATTAGGAACAGGAACTCGTGTCAGCATGTTGATACACAAATCTGTAATTTTTTATTTATATAATAATTATAAAGTGTATTTTAAAATATGGTTAATAGGCTGTTTAGAAATGATTAAAATAAATTACAATACATTATCACATCAAGACATGATAATTAACAGATCAACAGACTAACTTGAGTTGAAACACATACAATGTTTTACAGAAACGTATATAAAATAGTATTCTGCAAACTAATAAACATGTTCTACTACAGTAAGAGCTGCCCTGGCAATTGTGAAATATATATATTTTTTAAACTGTATTTCTGAGCCGTGTTGATAAATACATCCACAAAATGTCAAACCTACTGATGAAAATATCTAATCTTGACCATGTCCAAGTCTATATCTAATTTCCTTACCCTGGTAGATGAAACTCGTGGTGGAACAACTCTATTTCCAACCAGTTATGAAAATAGTTTGCAGTGTTAACGTGAATATTGCACTTTTGTATTATTATTATTATTATTATTATTATTATTATTAGTCGTAGTAGTCGTAGTCGTAGTCATAGTAGTATTATTTATTTCTTGGCAGACGCCCATACCCAAGGCGACTTAAAATTATTACAGAATATCACAGTTACAAATTGTTACAAAGTATCGAACTATAGAATATCACATTACAAGTTATCACATTATAAAATATCACATTACAGCATATCATAATACAGATTAGAGCAGTTATGAAAGTACAATAAGATCAAATTCAAGTAAGAGCAAAATAAAGAATACAGTAAATTATAACTAACAGCTAGTTCAACTAAGAGCAGTTAAAACATACAGTAAATGTTTGCTTATATGAGTAAAGTCCAATAGTAAGTATGATAAATGGATGAGAATGATTTCAAATAAGAGCAATTACAAAAAACGTCAGTACGGTTACCTATAAGAGTAAAATCAAATACAAGATACAGTAAGTAGTTATAGTTAGGAGCAGTAGTTGAATGCAGCAAGATATGGAGCAGTTCAGTGCAGGTACAAGCTGATGCAAGTACTGGTACAAATGGGTGCCATGTAGTCCAGTATGGTCGAAAGTTGTGAGGTTTACAGATGCTGTCTTAACAGGTGTGTCTTGAGGAGGCGTTGGATGGTGGCCAGGGACTGAGCAGTCCTGATATCCGTGGTTAGGTCATTCCACCACTGGGGGGCAAGGGTGGAGAAGGAGGGGGCTCTGGAGGTCAGGGAGTGGAGGAGCAGAGGGGGCGAGAGGGGGTGTAGGGAGAAATTATAGTCTGGAGATAAGAGGGAGCAGAAAGGTCAAGACAGCGATAGGTGGGTACAAGAGTTTTGAAGTGGATGAGTTCAGCAATAGGGAGCCAGTTCAGAGAGTGGAGCAGCGGTGTAGCTTGGGAGAAATGAGGAAGGGAAAATAAGAGGCGAGCAGCAGAGTTTTGGATGAGCTGGAGCAGATGGGTAGCATCTAACCTTGATTTGTGTCAAAAGTTTGAAAAAAAACAAACAATAGTACTTGTCCACTCTCCTATTTGTGTGTATCCTGTAATCTGACAGCAGTGAGATTCAAACAGTGGTTCTAATAAAGGGATTGTAAGATTACTTACACTATTTGTTGGATTTCATTATGTACTGTACTCACCAGAAACGCAGCATGTATTCCCTAAAGGAAAACAGACAAAGGAGGCAATAAAACAGGTTTACAAATTAATCCTGTGACTGCAAACTAAAAATAAATACATTTTGAAATAATAAAATATACTGTTTCACAATGTGTCATTAGTGTGCTGATTAATTATTGGATCACTGCAAAGTGAAACAAACAAACACAACAATATCATGGTGTAATTCCTTTCCAGTTGAAGCTATTTCCACTGTCACAGTCTAAAATAAAAAAATGATCCTGACACACTGTTGTCTTGGCTATAAATAAAAATGAGACACTTTTTACTTCTTTCCTACTAATTTACTACCTCAGTCTTGCTTTCAATATACTGGTCACTTTATCAGGGATACCTGGTAAAAATGTAAGCAGTTCCTCTACACAAATGATGGCAACTAGTTACTTGAAAAATGTACAGAAACAGATGAGTTTCAGGTCAAGTCATGCTTTTGACTACATTAGTATGCTTATGGTGTCCCAACATTTTTCCCTAAAACTTTAAAAAGTCCTGGTTTTTAATGACGCCAGAGAGCACTGCCTACATAAATTACATAAACAATCAGAGGTCAGAATAATATTTTTCATATACATTACTATACCAAATTAAAGTATGCAAAATGATAGACATTAAAGGTAAAAATCACAATACATATGGCTATAACATGTAGTTAAACGTGGTCATGAACTGGAAAGTTTTAAAAGTATTTTAAATCCATGTGTCCCGGTTGTGAGCTTTGGAAATCTGGTTACCCTACCCCAAGTGTTACTTGAAATCTGAGAGTATAATTTTACACAGAAATGCTATGGCCTATATTTTTCAGGGTGGTGAAATCAGTGCTCAATTTGTCATTGCTTAAGATTAACCTCTCTCTTTTGCAAATAAAATGGAGGACTTCAATAGCCACTGTTCTCACCATTTGCTTATCCTTAGGCAATGTTATAGTGACAGTGTGGAGCTGACAGTAATTCCAATTCTTTCTTCCAGGAGGGGCGACCACTTACCTGATCACTAAAGAGAGCGACCTTCCTGTCTACTGCAATCACGATCTGAAAAATATGTCCTGTTGCTACAAAAGTTCACAACCTAATCCACCTGGCAGCACAGAAATGGCTATACCTCCAGGATTTCAATTTTTACAGTCACCTCTTGCATAGTATGACCTTAAGAAATTGAGTAGAAAATGAGTCAAAGACTCGTGAACAGAATAAATATTGAATGGATGAAGCATTTTCTTGTTTGGCAAGAATTTAGTCAACCATTTTTCTGTTGCCTTAAGTAATAGAAAACTTCAAACAGTCCCAAGTAATTAACTGCAAGACATTATTCATGATTTTCTTATGGGATCTAATTTTACTCTCATGGGATGATATTGCTATGGGCAAGCTAGGGCTCTAGCTTTGCAGTCAGCGATAACCCTGTGTTCAACCATGCGATTTTTTATGGACTTGATCTGAATCTTCAAAAGCATTTTAAGTATCATTGTCATGAAGAAAATGACATATTTTAAGTTAAATTACTTGGTACTGCAATTGAATATACTGATTTAAATATTAAACTGCTAAAGTTTTAACTAAAGCATACAGCTGTGGCCGAAGGTTTTGCATCACCCTATAGAATTAACTCATTTTGCTTTATAAAGTTGAATGAAACCTGCTGAACAAGGTTACATTAACATATTGAATTAAATAGTAATTATTAGTATTGCTAATTAATAACATCACAATATGTGTTTTTGTTGTCCAAGTTTTATTCTGTGAAATGAGCACCAGGTTTGTTTTACATTCAGTTTGAGCTCATGCCACTTGTTTTTCTCGCACACTTTTCTCGACTTACACAGCATTCTTCATGGTATACAGTGCTGGATTTGAATCACAAGAAATGTGTTACACTTTAAACACATGTCTGTATGTTCACTTTTGTCTTTCTCTGGGAGGGTCATTGAGTCAGCTCGTTTTAATCTTCGCTGTTTGCGCTATCATTCGTACTTTACCAAAATGTGTAGACTTAAACCACAAACAAAGCCTCTTTATTGTATGATCTTGATGCAGTCAGGTTATAAATCTACATATTTACTGGAATCAGAATACTCAAAACAACTGTAAAAACATATACAATGCCATGCCTTGCCTTTATGAATAACAACCATCGCGAAACTGGACAGTACATTGATACAAATGACAAGTGAGGTTAAACCTACTACGAATATAGATGTTATGTGCGCTGTGATGCTGACTGCACCTCAAGGGTGAGTTCGGGACTGAACAGATATTGGGATGGATTGGAAGGGGGAGGGGTGGAAAATCGGCAACGCTTTCAATATTAGGATAGCAGCCAAGGGTTTCATGAGGTGAAATTGTAATTCACTCTCTGTTGCTGAAGAGAACATTTTAAATGAAATAGCAGGAGCTATTGGTTCTGGGTGAGAGGATATAACAATGGAATAGGGTTTGGCTTAATTGTATTTGTCACAGTGCACTAAAACTAAGAAATGTAATGGGCATAGAGGTACCAAGTTGTAAGAAAGCACATTTTATCTGAAAGATATTTACATTAGAAATACTTACACTGACATGCAGTATGGTTTAATGTAGTTCTAAAAACTAAACTAGTACCAGTATAGATGTTTAAAAGCAAATGGTACTGTATGTACAGTAAATATTTTGTAATACCAATTTTATATATTAGACTTTCCCTCACGGAATGAAACAGATTAGCAGGAATTGTTCATTAGGTAAGGATAGACAGTATATTAGTAGATATGGCAGCTAAAATGATTATGACATCCATAACCAAAATTATCTACACAAAAAGCAATGGTAAAGTGCAACGCTTTGAAAATATGCACATACCATCGGATAACTGGGCCAAAGGACCTTTCTACTTGTATAGACAATTCCTGAAGCATCACAAGCCCCGATACTTTAGGAATATCAATTTCTAAACTGATGTGCCCAGTACTGCATTGTGAGTTTGAAGACTCATTCTAATATATAGTGGAATCTAAATGATATTCTTAGAACTGTAAATACAAAAAGAATATGGTAATAAAGTTAATGAGCACATCGCAACAAACACACACACACACACACACACACACACACACACACCCCTATCATTTTATCAGGACAGTGTTGGGACTATGAATACAGCATTAGACAATAGACTGATAATACAGAGACTTGATGATACACTTAGAAGAACCATAAAAAAACATTTATCTGCGTTATTAAAATGTACTCAATCCATCAGTTAAATCTTTAGTGTCTGTGAAAGAATATAGTGTAGAATATGATGCCTCAAGTGCTTTGAACATTTTACTGGGGTTGTTGTTTGGGTTTGATATTCTTAATCTAGAAACCGCGGGTTGGGGGGGGGGGAGGTGTTTACACTAAATTAACTGTACATTAAAATATGATTTAAGGGGCTTATGTACTTGAGTTGATGTATTTTATTAGCATGGTAAGGATTTATATATATTAAAATGAAAGCCAATTTCACATTAGGCTATGAGGAACACCCTGTAGGGTGGTTTGACTATGCTAGTTCTAGTAGGGGGCACAATTGTCTGGATACTTTCACATTACTTTTGCCCCCCTGAGAAGGTGTTCTCAGAATCTGTTGTGTTGAACCTTTAATTCTACCATAAAAACAAAGTAATAATTACTTTTCATAAACACAGATGCTGGTTAATAATTATGGAAACAGACTTGTAGTCCTAATGCTTTGAATATACTTCAATGTTGATCTGAGAGAGCAGCATTTATGTGAGATTAATAGATTTGCCCCAGAGGCGCATTTCCTCAATCCATTCTCCGTCTATGTACTGTTGAGGATCAAATAGTTTGATACGCCTGTTTCTATTTGTGTTATTGCACTAATTCCCTAAGAAATACCAAGGATTTCTGTTCATGTTCATATAATGTTCTCATTACATTGCACTTTCACCATTTCCATATCCTTAGGTCTGGACGGGGAATAGCAAAGCAGAGTATTTTATTTTAAATCATCAAGCTTTGGTTCAATATGCTATAAATCTGTTCTGTAGTATAATACTACTATTCTAAATTTATAGCAGAAGATAGCTTACTACAATTCTAACACTGTAGTGGTATTCCAAAGGATTCAAAATACATGTTTCTGATCCTTTAAAAGCATGTGTTAGAAATCATCTTGTGAAGGATAATAGCAGGCTTTTAAGCAAGAATCTGAATGTCAGTCACTTTGGTGGTTGACCTCAATGTTGGTATGCAGGAAGCTGTTGCATTTCTCTTTCAATTTGAATAGATCAAAACTATGCCAGCAAAATTGCTTTTGAGTATTCCTTTACAATTGCAGCTATAGACACTTGGCCGTTGCCTTCTGAAAATAACCGAGTTTTAGGTACATTAACATTCATGTTCAGGGTGACATGCAGCTGGCTTGAAAGTGAATGCTAAGTGGGCATTGCCATTGGCATTTGCATTGAGTATTTTGACGGCCATTTACAAAATGTACCTCGTGATGTGAATTAGGATAAAGATAATAGTATCCATTTGAGTTGGGATACTGTATCACTCAGGAAAGCATGAATGGAATCGTTATTGTTTGGTCAGTTTCAACAAGTTGTTAAAGAGAGTGTAGCTATATACTGTATATATAAAAAATAAATCCACCTTACAGGTTGTGTCTCAGATGTTCAACTCTGAAAGAAACACACGTTACAATCGACTTATATTTTTTTATTTTAAAACGTGATATAGGTTTGCAGTTAGTGCTGCACTCACCTGGTCGTTTCACCTGGAGGGTGAAATTGTCTCCACCCCTTCACTGCTTTCTTTCCTTTCATTACCAACCAGCTGCTTCGCCTATTGACTGACATGTTTTCAGCCAATAACATGCTTTGACCCATGCTTTGGCTAAAGTAGTACCAACTATTATGTTTTAAAATGAAAATAACATGTGTTTCTTTCAAAACTGCACATCTGAGACCTATTTAGCTAATTGAAGGGACTTTTTTATACAAAAGTATCACAAAGCACTGTACAGTACATAGCAGAAAAAAAGAACACACCACAATACATTTGTATAGCATGTCACACATACAACTGCCACAATCAGACCATTTAAATAACATATTTAATTAACTGTATACACGTAATAAATAATAATAATAATAATAATAATAATAATAATAATAATAATAATAATAATAATAATAATAATAATAATAATACAAAACCAGCAATTTTAAGGTTACATCAAAACCCACTAAGATAAGAAAGCCATTTTATAAAAGTGTGTTTTTAGTCTGTACTTAACGGTCCCAGCTTCCTTGACAAACAAAGGCAGAGCATTCCATAATTTAGGAGTTCAACAAGAAAAAGCCCAACCTCCTGTGTTGCTTTTGTGGAACAACCAGCAGCCCTGTATCCTGTGATTTCAAAGTGCGGTTTGGAAGATACGGGGTCAGTAACTCCTGCAAATAACCAGGTGTTAATCCATTCAGGACATTGTCAGTTAACAGCAACATCTTAAAATCAATTCTATACTGCACAGTGTAAAGAGGCCAAAACAGGGATAATATGTTCACTTTTCCTGGTTTTAGTCAGAATTCTAGCAGCGGTATTCTAAACAAGCTGCAAGTGGGATACCACACGTTTTAGGATACCAGAAAAACGTGCATTACAATAATCAATTCTAGATTAAACTTCTGAGTTAAAGGGTAGCTATTATTAAACTGATAGTTCAAATGATTTAGACATGTAATAACATCATTTTCTACACATTTTCTTATTTGGAATTCCACGTGTTCTTGGTTATAACCACAACTACCTTGTAGCCTTGGAATTTCTAGCTGCCGAATACAAAAGTGTGACTCTTAATTATCCTCCCACTTATACTTCTCAATCCTTTAATAAACAAGAGATCCAGACATATATGTGGGAGGATAATTAATAGAAACTTCAGAAAATGAATAGAATAATTTCCAAACCGAGGATGCTAGAATGGAAACCAAACACAATCAGTGTATTCAGTCAGTTAGAACTGATAGTATTATACAAAATGTCATGCAATCCTGTGTTCCCTGACTCCTTACATAAATGCTCAGCCATGTTAAGGATTGCATTACTAATGCTATGGGAGTGTTTGCATCTAATCAGGATTCTGGATCATTTGGGGTTTGTTTTATCCATTAGCTCAGCAATTCATATCTGTCGGAAAGGTGTCTATACCCAGCTAAAGACTGTTTTCTGAAGAAACAAAGATGCCTGTCTGTTAAGATTATAACCCATTCCGGTTTCATTAAGTTTAGGACCTAAAGACGCAAAGCAAATATAGCTTTTATGTAAATGCTTTGGTATCACACATAGCTGTTTCTATAAACAATGCTAAATGAAACGTGATATTTATGAAGACAAAATAGTGTGTCACAAAAGTCATTACTGAAACTGGTGACAAAATAAGAATACATAGCTATTGAATACATAATATGTATTCAACAGGGAGCCATTATGCCTTTCTCTATGAAAACTTGTTTTGAATTTCCATGGTAACATGTGGTAACACTACTGCATAGCTAGGTAATATATATTAATTACATCTCAAGCATCTCAACCAATGTGTTGATAATATGTAACTATCAAAGCAAAATATACATTTATTTGCAATATGAATTGATATTCTACATCTTCCTGAAATGACCTTGCTCATATTTTGTTTACAAGGAGGACCTGGCATTGTTTGTTTGAAGATATTTAAGCAGGATGTACAGTAACTCATGAACAAGGCTAACTCATGAGAAGAGGCTATTACCAAAAAACACCTGCTGGGTCATTCTGGCTTTAATGCTTTAAAGGTGGTTATGTGCTTGTGGAAATTGTATTTAACAAGTGTGATATTTTAGTGGCACTGTAAGATCTGGTAGTTAATGAAAGGGTGATGGAAAAAAGGCAGGATACTCGTCTAAACCATTTGAAAGGGCACGCCAATATTGTTAATTAAATATGGAATGAATGCATGGCTTTTTCTCGTTATCAGTATTTCAGTTCAATAAAAGGAGACATTTAAGCATATTGTTGTTTGTGGTGTTAGGACCTTAATATTATAACCATATGGCCTAATTACATTGCATTGAAAGAAAAATGGTCAGAATTAATAGTATTGTTCAATTCAATAATGTTAATTGACTGACTACTGCCTTGAAAAATGTTGTTAAAAGGTAAAGGCAGATTATATATGAGGTTTAAAAGTCAATAGGCTTTTCTTATACTTAAAATACATCTATATTTTAAATGTTGACAGTAGTTACATTTTTGCAACATTACAATTTGGAGAAGCTAATATTTAAAACATGACAACAAGAAGAACAACAACAAACAGGCTTATACAGTGATTTGTGTGTGAGACACACCTCACAGCGCTGTCCATATTGAAAACAAACTACACTATTAAAATACAAAAATACAGTACAGGCCTAAGCAGTTGCAAAGGCCAAACTATATAAATAAATCTTTAAGTTAGTTTTGAAGTATTGAAAATAATCTGGGTCCCCAATACTATTGCAATTGAGTTCCTGGCACACAGTTTGAGAAGGCACGTCTAACTTTGTGCTCTACCAATAATCCAAGATCTTGCGACAGCAGGTCACTACTAGGGACTTATGGAATTAACACCTCTGCAATATAAGCAGGATCACGAGTATGTCCTTGTAGGTCAGTAATAAAACCTTGCATTGCTCCGGAAGCCAATTAAGTAATTTCAAATTGAGGTAATGTGCTGTCCAGCCATAGTTTATGTTATAATACGAGCTGCAGAGGTATGGACAAGCTGCAGCCTACTCATACCCTGGTATTATCATATAGAAAACAAGTAATATGGGTTATTAGCTTTTCATTGTTACACTCGATGTCAGCAATTCCATTTGTATCTGCAAAGGAGCTGTGCTGTCCACATAGTTGGAGTTCTCTGTGTGCAGCTTGTTCTAACATCAGGGATCGGCCAGGCAAAAACACAACCTTTTCTATGTTGTCCACGTTATCTGCAGAATACTAGCAAGAGAAATTAGGTGAATCTATGTGTAGGTACAGTACTAGACTGATAAAATGCAAAGTACTCATTACTAGATCAAGCTAGAGATAAAATATACTTATTTTGTCCTGTCCCTTAATGTCATATGACTGCTGTATACTGTATCATCACTGACCCTTGCAATTACCGTCAATGTTAATGTTGCCAAACAAAATCCTGTTTGCACCTTCAGAGTTCTGTATCTCTGTACTGTGGCTCTGCACTGTAATTTACTAAATCCTCTTCAGCTTGGTAGTGTATAAAGCATGGACCATGTTCACTACCTCTCCTGTCTCGAGCTGGTTCCTCCATCTGCCCCATCTCCAGCTCCTTTATTTTTATCGCTACTGCTCTCTCCCCCATGTGTTGACCATCTGTTGCCCATTTTAATGTCTTTGCTTTTTTACTATTTGATTTTCTGATGATATGATGAAGACACATTCATCTTCATTGTACAATCAGTTATTTCCCCAGTTTAACATTCCATCTTCTTTCCTTTGTTGTCAAAATGTATTTTTTTTTTCTGACACATTGAGATTAATTTTTAAGTTGCATTTCTGTTTCCATAAGCAAGCACATGCATTTATGTGAAAAGGTTTAGGTATCTCACACTTATTTCTCCCTCGGCAACACAGTCCTACAATCTACTACAATTACATGTTATTTATTCACAGTTTTGTTTCAAAACCAGTATTTTTGGAGTATGGATCTCCACCATATTTCTACCTAGGAGAGCAGCCTATAAAACAACTCAGAACTACAGACATATATTTTCCTTTGTTTATGGTGCTATTCAATCAGACATCCAAATCACCTCCCTACATAAGTGAAATTGAAAAACTCATTTGGTCAGATGAGACAAAAGCAAAACTCTTACCATATTGCTGCATTTTCTGAAATTCGTGACTGAATATTGCCATAGAAAAGGAAAATAAGCCCAGTAAAAGCTGTATTTATGATCAAACCCACTTGATTCGGTCCCTCCCCAAGTCTTGATAGAGGTTTCTCCCAAAACTGGCTTATTCTGAGACCTCCCCACTTCCCCAAATCTGAATGTTGGCGTTTTACCATAATCCTAGAATCCATCTAAAACTGAAGATTGTTGTGATTTATAAGGTTTGTTATTATGCTCTGTAACAACATTGAAAGCACCTGATGTACGTTTACTGCTAGAAAAGGTGGTTGTTCAACTTCAATCCACTTTCACTAAGAGTTTACAGTATCAATGATCCAACAATTCCATGTGTCTATTTCTGACTAGACAATCCAATGCAGACTCTTAGTTTTCCATCACCCAGTTTCAGCTCTTCAATAGTCTGACAGACTTTACAGGTGTAGCAATAGCACAATAAATCAGTTTGATCTGATAATTTGTATCTATTACTTACCTGACGGATCCATTATTTCAGGAAAAATCATATTTCTGTTAATCTACTTAACATTTCTTATAAGTATGACTTCACGGATTCTGATATCCTGCAAAGGCAATGTACTGAATTGAAATACATATAATGTTACAACCAGTAAACCTTAAAGGCAAAATCCATTAGACTCTTAAATATCCCTTTATTATATTGCTTTATTACGGAACTGAGAATACTCTTAGTCCCATATGTCTGGAAGGCATAGCTGGTTGCTAACTTTCGTCTCTTGTGAAACGTTGACTTTCTATAAAGGCAATGTAGAGCCCTATCTGAACCTCCTGCAAGGTAATAATGAGTCTTGACTTTTCCTGTTATTATTGGCTCACAACAATCAAAGCAGTATGGAGCATTTACTGTACTACTTGCATAAGAACAGCTGGTTCCTTCCAGTCTGACATCTGTATTATGCTCTGGGCAGGAGGCAAGTTAGATTGATTTGAAAAGTGTGACCATAGGTATCACATCCTAAATAGCCCTTTATTTATTCCCTGTAGTTGTCTAAGTCTACCTCATTATTTTCTTAAAGCCTGTAGGTCCTGAAGACAGTAAACTGACAGGCAAACAAAAAAGAAACCAAGTTATTATGTTTTACTTTAATGGAAATAATAGCCTTTGATTTAAAAAACAGAATCATTATTTAAACTAAAGCAATGATCACCAGAGATATGTATAATTATGTCGTGGCTTGGTGTTTAGAAACTGATTTACAACAATGAAGATGGATATAAAGTACACAGACATTAAAATAATGTTTATTAATTGGTTAGGTTTTCTTCTGCATCGACAATCTAATGACATACCTTGCCATATGTATTACACTGCCATTTGTATGTGTCAATGTACTAAGACTATTACCAACTAGAGGACAACACAGTAATTGTTCCTTTCCTGACAGACTGTGAACAGACATGGAAAACAAATCAAATCCAGTGGAGTATGCAAATATAATGATTGAAAATAACTTTCTTTGAACTGTAGACTTTTAAGAATACAACTGGGAGCCACATTTAAATGTCTAATGCACATGCACGATGATAATAAAATGAAGCATTGCTTCTGTTAACAATTTCTTTAGTTTAAAAACATCACTGAGTCAATACACCAATACTCTCACTTTATCAAGCTGTCAGTGATGATTAAATAGCTTCTGATGTCATTTGAATATCTTTTTTTTCTCATTTACCTTCATATTTCATTGTTGGCAGTGGTTCTGGGTCTTGTCTGAGTTATCTTTTTTTTTTGTTTTTCTACCTGCCTTTCAACTTGCTTTGAACTTGTCTAAAGCATCCGAAGTGCCGACACTAAGATACGTTCCTTATTCCATTTTAATCATGTGACAGTGTGACCTTTCAACTCTGCCCCACCTGTTCTTTGTCTGCATTCACATAAGGCTGGCAGAACCCAGAACCACCCTTTTTGAAATTGTAAAATAAGGGAAATGTAAAATAGAAATATAAAAAGTAGGTGGGAAACATAAATGCACATAGATAGATAGTTAAAAATACATCTATAACTGAGAACGTAAAAGGAAAATGTAGGGAGACGAGGGAGAAGCCTCAGTTCAAATTACCAATGATTAGATACCTTTGACTTTTAATTAAAAATCCTGTTTTTATCATAGGCAGTAATTTTCAAAGTAGTTAAACTATGTACAGTTTGCAAGTTTCTAAATTGGAGTGCTTATTTAATATGCATTTAAAATACACATGTAAGTGTGGCTGTACTTTTTTTTTTTGTCAGCCACCTTAACAATTTGCAGGTGTGTTGTGAAATAATTATGTGGATTCGCTTTTTCTATTTTTGTCTGTTCATTTTAATGTTTTACTTTATTTTATTCTAACCTAATTGCGCAAGCTTAAAAAAAAAAAAAAACCATAAATAACAGAATGCATTTTCATTTTCGAGTACATTGTTAGCATGTAATAATGTATGACTTTGTTCTCTGTAGAAATGGTTCAACAGACTCCTGGCTGTCAAGAAGATTAATTCTGTAATGTATTTTCTCATACGCTGCATTCCTTCAAGGATTTGTACCTAATTCCAATCTGAATCACATCTTTGTTTAACATACCATTAGTTGTCTTTCTTTTGTGTGGAAGTTTGCTTTGTAGTTCTTGTTGTCATTTATTCTGCAGTTCTAGTTCAATATGATTTTGTTTTTTTATGTTTTTGATGCAGCATAGGTCATAGTGATGGCCACTAAAGTGGAAGACATTACCGTAAGTGATTTTAATGTGAATTAATAGCAGGTTTTTAAAATCCAGAGCTTGAAAAATTAATGATTTACTGTAATAAAACCAGCAGACAAAGGGACATCTGGTCTGGTTCAACAACCATACATCAGTAATGCTAACAGACAAATAAGACTAAATTAGATTGTTTTAATGATTCCATATATTGTACAAAGTATGACCTATTTCTTTACAAATGGAAAAAGCAATGAAAACAACATTTTTGAACAATTCTTGGGGTTAATTCAACCACAAGAATATTATTTTAACCTGGCACAAAAACCATGAGTGACACAGTAAACGTGTAGGAGGACTTCAAAATCAAGTCAGAGGTTCAAATGAAATCCACTATAAAGCTGACAGCATTGTCATGATGTGTTGGCTGGTTGTGGGCGAAGAAGCTTTTAACAAGCTGCTTTCTTGAAACAAGGGACTTGAGAGTCAAACCTAGATGGAAGAAATGCCATACGCACCCAGATGTTAGCATTCATTGGGAACATCGGTACATGCCATGTTAAAAAAAGAAACATTGGTGATATCAGGATAATAAGACCTCTCTGGTCAAGGATCATACCAGATCATATGACCCAAGACAAGATCTATTTTATGTCATGCATATATGCTGTTGCAGAGAGGTTGAAAGTTGAGTGTCACCTATGTAACAAATGAAAAGCAAAACCACTAATAACGACATTGATCACTCAGCATTTCAGACTTTGGTGAAGCTAAAAACAAGAGTTAAGATGAGATTGTAAGTTCACAGATGGGTTGATGTTTTTAAGACAATATTGGAAGAAGTAAATGGAAATTATATCACAGAGAACCGTAGACAAAACATAAAATCAAAAGCTACAACCTAATTTTAGAAAGACTGGCGTCTCAGTAATGAAGATTGTATAGTGCTTAATTGTGCCATAAGTGGTCTGTTTGCATGGCACAAACACAACCTGCAGCCTTACTGCTAATGAAACATGATGACTCTGATTTCTCAGTGTAAAGTATCTTTGAAAAAATATGCCAACCTGAGTCAAGGATCATAATGAGATTCCTACCATCTGGAGAATATACCGGTAGTGTACTTGTTGTGGAATTGGCTTGGATCCTGCATTATGAGGATACAATTAAACTTTACATCATTTATCCAGAAACTGAATGCATTTGTCAACAATAGGCAATTGACAACAAGAGATAATGTAGGTGTTTTATTTCTAAGTCATCATGAAGACAATTAAAACACCATATTTAAACAGATGTATGCCTTTTGTATATATTTTTTCAAAAGCAGTTATCCCCAAATAACTTACGAGTCCACCAAAGTCTGCTAAAAGTTCGTTTTCTGACCAATGCATGAAAATATTTTTTTGCCTCAGAAGCTCAAGGCCATCTTTTTATGTAAAACAAGAACATTACTATGTTTCTGTCAAGTGTTATTCATATAGACAAAATGCTGTTAATAAATTAATCTCAGCATCACATTAGGTTGTGGTTTTCTTCACAAGACATTTAACACATTGCCTTCAATCTCATTCATCATACCCTGAAAGCTGCCGCTGTAAGTCTAGTGGGCACACACTGCTGAAATCATTTAACATAAGTTGCACCAGTGTGTTCTCTACAGAATCTGTCTTGGTATGTGGCCCTCAGCATATAGCAGATCGACTGTATATTGGACCCTGGCAGCTGTGTGTTGTAATACTATTGCTTTAAGCAATGCAAGAAAATATATTTAATAGATGGATGAAAGGTGTATATAATTCACTGGGAAACAAACTCACCTTCACAAACCTTTACAATAAAACATTCTCATCTCAGGAAAATTGATTAAAATGTAATATCTGTATTATTATTTGCATTTTACTAACCCACGTCTAGTCTTTTCTATAGACATCACACATAAACCAAGAAAGCCGAGCACAACACACCAGTCGTTTTATACTTCAAGTCTTTTGGGTCTTAAGCATCCTACGAAATCTGTTGAAGGTGGCATTAACTCGAACAAGTTGTCAGTACTTGACAGTTGAGTTGGAACTGAAACGACAAAGGTAATAAACAATATGGAAAAGTCTGCCCCATAGTTATTTGCAGCTGCTGCTATTACAAAGGTCAGGAAGCCTGTGTATTTCTTTTTTCTTTTGGATCCCACTGAAGTTAAATACCAAACCTGTTTTTCACTGGAAGATTAATGTTGCATTGCTTTCTTTATGAACTTGTTTTGTTCCAACCAGGTCAGTACAGTGACCTTTTTTTTTTTTAACAAACTAATTTTGCACCATTTGTACATTGTGTATTGAGAGAGAAATAACACAACATCCTCACACATACATCAAGCAGGATCACAGATTTGCCACATAAACAAATACGCCCTGAGGATGAGTTCAGTCGGGACCCCTACCTACAGTGTCTCCATAGGCATTAAGAGAGGTGTTAACTCACCCCTTCAGTTGTCCTCATGAATGTCTTATACTGTGTTACAGCATCAGATTAAATAACCAAATCCTACAAGAAATACAGTAACTTTGCCACCTGACACTTCTTAAAATCAGCCACTGTTTTATGGTGAAGACAAGATAGTACTCTTATCTGTTATTGTGTCAGACTTGGTTACTTACTGACTTATAAATCATACCTCAAAATCTATTTGTGTGTGTATTTCATTCCCTTCTACTCAAACACATATATCGTTTTTATATTTAATCTCTAACCCTACAAGACGCCTTTTTAGAACCCCATTAGTACAGTGCTTATTAGTAGCATTGATTCATTTAATTGGCATAGTCTTTCCTTAATCTACTGCAACAATGTCTTATTAGAAATAACTCTCTTTGAGCATCTAAAATGTAATCTTACATGACAGACCCTTTATGACAGATGTTCTCCTCAAGAAAATAAATCTGACTTCCAATTGTACTGTAAAAAGCCCTGCTATACATATTATTTATATTCTGATATTCTAAATACATTACAATACATGTCCAGGGAAATCTTAAACATCCGTGGGTACATCTGCTCATTTCAGATATAAAATAATGCCACAGAAGATTTAATTTCATCCTACCGTTCAGTACACCAGAACTAATTTTAGTTGATGCTGTCTGCCATCCGGTAAATGTATATTAGAGACTGCTGAGGAGCTTTCAGCCAATCGGATCCTATCCATGACATCAACCATACCATACTGAGTTTCTACCGTTCTTTATTCTCAATATCGATGTGGTTGACATCACCTGCTTTAACTTATATAATTGCATGGTTATATCTACATTCCTTCTTGCTGTCCTATAACTGAATATTATTGTGTGTAGTATTATTCCGTGTCACAGTCATACCATGGAATTACGCATATGAGCAATGAGCATTCCATTCACATTGGATCTGAAATGGCAAATGTTAATGCATATTGCACAGTGAAGAAAAGTGTTTACTGATTAAAGAATGAATCCAGATCATCCATCATGCAACAAGTGTGAATAGGGTTTAAGATTTCCTTTTTTCATTTTTTCATAAAGCTTGATTGAATGCCTCATTTTGCAGCTTTGTCTCTATGCTGATGCATATTCCTTGCTTGCAAATTAATGTAGGCCACTTACTTGGAAAGGTCAACATGCAATTATCACCAGATTCAATTCACTTTTAAAATATCCCATTTATCACTTAATTAGAAGAAGTTGGAACAGAGAAATTCAACAAATGCGTTCAAGAGGCCACAACGATAAACAGTAGGAAGTAATTATAGCCATTTTATAGCAATGTAGATGCACCCCTTTATATTTTCTTTAGGTGACTGGGGGTTCTGACAGCACCCAATAAGGCATAGTAAAATAATGTTAATTACAGACAAGCTCAGTAAATAACAAGGATGATCAAGAAATGTTTCGAAACTATGGTCCATTTAATAACGTCTTAAGAGTAAGAGAAATCTGTTATTAAAAAAAGGAAAGCTGAGCATAAATCGTGTCTGATCTCTAGTATAACCTTGGTGCTTTTAAATGTATTTTTCTAACACACATGTTAAACAAATGAATAGTGACTACAGTACCATATGACACTAATTGAGCTTGGAACTGTAGCAGAGATTCTCACAATTTTAATGCGAGCAATGTGTTTTTAGTCAAAGTTAGTAGGATCGAAGAATTGAATGAGTTTCACCAAGCATCAGAGTTGTTTTTTAAGCACAGAAGGGTGTTTAAAAATTACACAGTATGATTTAATATGTATTAATTAAGACTCATAATTACCTCCTGCATGGAAGAAACAAATCAGAGACGGACAGACAAGAGAATATGAGTTTTAAATAATTCAAATTCTGGAATCCAAGAATTATGCAAATATGAACATACATTCTGTAAATCACATATGAAAAATCAACACATCACTCTTAAGTAAAGTCCCTAAGGCACTCAAAATCTCAAATGATTTTAAAATCTGAAATCAATATATTTTGATTTAACAGAAGTGGAAATGCAACATTTTTTCTACAAAATACCACCAGAGATGTTATTTGCACTGTGGTTTTAAAAATATTGTTTGCAGTTCACTGAATAAAGGGTACTCAAGCACATCATCTTATACATAAAATGATGTATTACCCTGTCAAGTGTTGTTTTTCAAACATTACATTTGAAAGCAGTCAAATGCAGCTCAAGTGTATGTACTGCAAGGAAGCTAAACCTGTCAGATCAGTTATTACCAAAATCTTTCAAACTTCTAAAAACAAGACGCGACCTTCTGACCATGTAGCAAACCAGCATATCCAAACAATTGTTCATTTTGTGAGGAAAGCATGACATAAACATGCACCTAAAAACCATATGCTTTGCAGTTATGTTATCAGGGGCATTGTCTTTTAAAATATGCAATGTTTAGTCGTATATTAAGTAGTTATGGGTTCATTTGTGCTGGATCGTACCAGATCCCAGATCTGCTACCTTTTTGTCTGACAGGCCAGAATTATAGTTTTGAAATGAGGAACCTTATGAAAAAAAAAATGGTTTCCTGTTCCATTAATTGAATGACAGAAGTGTACTGTAACGCTATATATTTTAGGTTGTAAAGTCTAGAAAATCTTTTACAACCCAAATGGCAAAATGCCAAAAAAAACGAGTGCTCTTAACAACAACAGTGTCATCACTCCTGTTCATCAGATTAGAAGCATATATGGGAGTGACTGTAAATCAAAGTCAGTACATTAGGTCTACAAACAAAAATGCTAACTCGCTTCCTTAATTATAAGATCCGGTACCTTTTTGTTAACAAATTAACCCCTGTGAATAGTACTTTTTAATAAAATATAAATAAAAATGACTTATCAGTATGTTCACCGTGATGATTTATTTTCCTAAAATGTACATTTCTATGACAATCTTTAGACTATGTAATAAAAAATGTCAGACAAATATGAAATTGTAATTACAAATGACTACATTTTAGAAGTAAAGGTGCGGCTACAACAGTACATTTGGCCAAATTACAAAATGTGGCAATTCCATAGTACTGTACATAGAATCTAGAATCTAGTACACGACCTACAAAAATAATGTAAAAGGACAGGGGTAATTCTTTATGCAAATGACATAGTGTTATGATGAGGGGGGTTTGAATAATGAGGTCTTCTTTTCCCAAACTGCAGATAGATCTTACAAACGTCCAGCAGTGTGCTTAGAGCTTACAGTACATTATTGATAAATGGGGAGAAAGCTAAGTTAATGATGTTTTAGTCAAGGTGGAAAACATAATGTATGAGAAGCCAATACATACTAAAATAATATTATAGTAGACAACTTTGAATTACTTAAAAACAAAATTATCAGGCCATATTAATTGATTCCGCTGTCGTTTTGAAATAATAAATACATCTAGCATTAAACATAATTTTCGTTTGGTAGATGTTTCAATTTGAATACTGGGGTAAAATTAATCCACCAAACATTGTTGCTAAAAATGAAGTGACATAACACAAATAGTCTTTTTAGAAAGCTTCATGCAAATGTGTTTTTGACAGTGTTGTCCTATACTGTACAATGCGTGTATGGATTCTTGTATGTTTGTTTGTTTGTTTATTTATTTAATTATGTATTTATTTATCTATGTACCTCATGGGATATATGCTTGAGCAGCAATCTTACATTCATTAAAATCCAACAACCCTTTGGGTTGCTAGTCAGGTTTTCAGCCATCAGCTACTGTAAAGTACATGAATGTTTCAAGGATACTCTGTATATATTATGTTTGCAAGGTAGGCAACACCTTTTATGTGTATAAAATGGCATATGATGACATAACATATTTTGAAAAGAAAAAAGCATGTCCAGAGATCTATGTATAGTATGAGCGATGCAGCTGGTACAAGACAAATTAATCAGTGCCCAATGAATTATTCAATCATCAGACAGATGGAGGAATCAACGCTAGGCCCTAAAGTTAAAATCAGCAGGCAATTGTACTTGACCTTGTAAACATGACCAATGGTAAGGACCGGAGGACAAAAAGGCTAATTGCCTAAAAAAATTAAAACCCTAATCAAGCTTTCTACTTGAAGAAATGTGTCTGTGCTTTCAGGGCTACAGGCAGCTGTGACAAGTCATGCCTACGGAAGGTGGTACAGTGCTGATTTATTTGAATAATTCATACTGTAGGAGGAAGAAAAAAAAAATGTCATCATCATAAATATGAGCATTTACAGAGCCCAGGTCTGCACATGGCTTATATTGAAAATATGAAAACAGTATCCCTGGCATTGTTCTGTGTAATATAATTGCTGCATTTCCCTGTTGCAAGACAGCCTTTGATAGAGTGCTGTGTGTGTGCTTGGTTAACAGGTTCGTCTGTATCCAGGTTTGTACACAATACTAATGTTTCATGAGAAAGTCCCAAAAGTGATAACTATAGGCCATTCTAGAGAACAGAGATCTCTGTAGATTCCCAACCCCAGCTTGCCTGAAGGAAAAATAGGAGGCTGTTATTGAAAAAAAAAACATGTTGGGATCTTGCTGCTATAGAGGGACTTTCTCCTTGAAGTTATCAATACCATTTTTTATTCCCAAAACATCTCAGATGAATTCATTGTTCTAGACTTTTTAACTAGAATGAGCTGATTAGGGTAGCCATACATCACTAAATGTGTAGACGGTTTCAGTCATTTTCTTTTGGGTTTATTGATTGGTTTCCACTTGTTCTCTCAAGGCCTTATGCCTAGATCCAGATTCATATTTTATGGAAGTCTATTTTTCTTCCACCTTACAACAGCAATACCATGTACTGCATCTGAATTAACCTTAAAATTTAAAATAAAACACATTTCCTGACAAGTCTATAAAACAGAACCATTGAACACCCCAGATTTTTTTTAATGTCTTAATCTGGTGTAAGTTTCTTAAGTCCTTGCAGTATTTAATGGGATAAGGGAGTTTTTGACAGCTGAAAATTATTAGTTTATTTAGCAGACACCTTTATCCAAGGCGACTTACAGAGACTAGGGTGTGTGAACTATGCATCAGCTGCAGAGTCACTTACAACTACATCTCACCCAAAAGACGGAGCACAAGGAGGTTAAGTGCCTTGCTCAGGGTCACACAATGAGTTAGTGGCTGAGGTGGGATTTGAACCGGGTCCTCCTGGTTACAAGCCCTGTTATTTAACCACTGGACCACACAGCCTCCTTAAATGCCTGAAGATGAGCCTGAGGATGCTTTGATGTCAGTTTCAGGGTCATTCAAACGTACTAAGGGGTTTGACAATACTAGACACTGGTACGTCTAATATTGCATCTTCCTTTTATGGCTCTTTTATTATTATAAAGAAAGACTGAGATTATAGTATATTTTATAGGCATTGGCAGCACAGTTGGAATTATTATCGACAATGCCTGAATTTAGGAATTTGACAGAAAATCTGCACCATAGTGATTATGCACAAGGTGGCATGGTAAGCTGGAATGTTTTACTCATATAATGCCTTTTTCTTACTATCTGTTATAGAATAAACAATGGTTAGTGACATGTGTGCTATTAGTGTTCAAATGAAGTCTTCCTAAATTATTTTACCAGGTGGCCTTCATGTAAGTGAGGAATGCTGTTTGATTAGCATCGTTTCATAATGGATTAAGGCCACTTTGTTGTCTTTACTGATGCATCGTCCTATGCCTTTTCACATCTATATGCTTTATAATGCCAATGAATGATCAATTTTCACAAGGAGGAACGAGACTTTCTTAAAGGATAAAAAATAACATTACACAAAACTGTTAAAATCAATAACCTGTCCAGGCTATAAGTAAGACGTTGATAATAAACTGTACAAATAAAATGATGATAATATGGCACAACAAAAATATACCGTACATTTACTATGCCTTCTAGTAATTGCACTCCACAAGGTACTAGAAAGTGTCTTAAGGGATGTTAATCCATTCAGTCAATAATATTTTACACACTTGGAACAAATAGGTAGGCAGAGGATCGTGATGATGAAAGCATAAATCAGTTTCATCCTGGGCATGCTCAGCTGCATTGGGATACAGGGATTGTACTGGCCATGGACGATGCCTGAAGTTGCACCATTCAGGCACAGTGCACATTCCACTGGTTAAACAGGTTCTAATAAAGTGTCCAGGCATTGTATATAACTACTGTACTATATATTCACAAATGTGTGTTTTTTATGGGTTAAATTCCAGGGCTGCATTTATATATTCTTTTTCCTCAAGTGAAACAGCATTTGGGGATGATCTTAGAGAAAGCTCAAAGTAATGGTTATTGAATTGTTAAACTTTAATAGCAAGAGCCAGCATCACTTCCCAAGACTCCAAATCCATCTTGAAGAAAATGTTTCTTTTTGCTCTTTCCTCAGCTTTGACAGGTCTCAAATGTGTCAAGGTAAAACAAAATGAAAACCATCACCTTGGGAAATTTGCCCAAGGTGATAGTTTTCATGTTGTGTCCATGTTGTGAGGTTCTGGGTCATTTCTAAGATGTTTAGTCTTTTTGCTGGGCTCAACTGCAAATAACTGAGAACTCAACACTCAACACACAAGTTTATGAACCCTTTACAGCTGAATACTGCTTTATATATTTTGGTAACATGTTTATGTAGGCGCACATGTTTAGTTTTTCATAAACTGTAATGGTTCCATGTCATCTTAGAGGTGCCTGTGTATTTTTGTATTGTCCACATGTCATTTTTTACCTCCATTCTGTAAATCACCTTCTTTCACCTAAGCATGAACTTGGGATTCATTCATTGTTAATGCCATGTATTCACACTTACTCACTTCCTTGGATGAAGAGCATTAGGATGACAGTGCTTGTGTAAATAACCCATTTCACTATGTTATGTATGAAATATTTATAGCTATGATTTTTGGCTGTATTGCATTTTTCAATGTGTTGGGGATGTCCATGAATGGGTTTCCCTCTGTACAGATACGGTCTGTGCTACCTTTAATAGCAATGACCCAACAAGTATTCAAAGAGCCAACATGTTTGGTCATTTTTGGGATCTCTTCACTGAGGGTAATATGGATCTGTTGGGTCTGACATCCAGGTTTCTGTAAGCAGGTGCATAAGGAATGCAGTCATTTTTATTCCATATGCATACCATTTTTAAAACCTTAAATAGTGTAATCCAGCACTATACTGACACTAGTTTTACAAGCCTTGGTTATTATTAATCTTGGACTACCAAATGTTATCGTAGGTAACATTCCATTTTGGTCACAGAAGAATCAAGGCAGCCTTACAAACACACTGTTGTAAACAAAAAAATTGAAAAAAGATAACATTATCATTGTATATATATATACAGACGTGCTCAAATTTGTTGGTACCCCTCCACAAAAAACGAAGAATGCACAATTTTCTCTGAAATAACTTGAAACTGACAAAAGTAATTGGCATCCGCCATTGTTTATTCCATATTTAATAGAAATCAGACTTTGCTTTTGATTTTTTATTCAACATAATATTGTAAATAAGAAAACAAATGAAAATGGCATGGACAAAAATGATGGTACCGCTAACCTAATATTTTGTTGCATAACCTTTAGAGGCAATCACTGCAATCAAACGTTTTCTGTAGCTCTCAATGAGACTTCTGCACCTGGTAAAAGGTAGTTTGGCCCACTCTTCCTGAGCAAACTGCTCCAGCTGTCTCAGGTTTGATGGGTGCCTTCTCCAGACTGCAAGTTTCAGCTCTTTCCATAGATGTTCGATAGGATTCAGATCAGGACTCATAGAAGGCCATTTCAAAATAGTCCAATGTTTTGTTCTTATCCATTCTTGGGTGCTTTTAGCTTTGTGTTTTGGGTCATTATCCTGTTGGAGGACCCATGACCTGCGACTGAGACAGAGCTTTCTGACACTGGGCAGTACGTTTCGCTCCAGAATGCCTTGATAGTCTTGAGATTTCACTGTGCCCTGCACAGATTCAAGGAACCCTGTGCCAGGCGCAGCAAAGCAGCCCCAAAACATAACCGAGCCTCCTCCATGTTTCACTGTAGGTATGGTGTTCTTTTCTTTGAAAGCTTCATTTTTTCATCTGTGAACATAGAGCTGATGTGACTTGCCAAAAAGCTCCAGTTTTGACTCATCTGTCCAAAGTGAGACATTCTCCCAGAAGGATTGTGGCTTGTCAATTTGCATTTTAGCAAATTCCAGTCTGGCTTTTTATGTTTTTCTTTCAAAAGTGGTGTCCTCCTGGGTGTTCTTCCATGGAGCCCACTTTCGCTCAAAAAGCGACGGATGGTGCGATCACAAACTGACGTACCTTCACCTTGGAGTTCAGCTTGTATCTCTTTGGCAGTTATCCTTGGTTCTTTTTCTACCATTCGCACTATCCTTCTGTTCACTCTGGGGTCGATTTTCCTCTTGCGGCCGCACCCAGGGAGGTTGGCTACAGTTCCATGGACCTTAAACTTCTTAATAATATTTGCAACTGTTGTCACAGGAACATCAAGCTGCTTGGAGATGGTCTTGTAGCCTTTACCTTTACCATGCTTGTCTATTATTTTCTTTCTGATCTCCTCAGACAACTCTCTCCATGTTCAGTGTGGTGCACACAATGATACCAAACAGCACAGTGACTACTTTTCTCCATTTAAATGGGCTGAATGATTGATTACAAGATTGGAGACATGTGTGATACTAATTAAAGAAACTAATTAGTTTGAAATATCACTATAATCCAATTATTTATTATCTTTTTTAAGGGGTACCAACAAATGTGTCCAGGCCATTTTAGAATATCTTTGTAGAATAAGCAATATTTCATCTCCTTTCACAGCTTCTTTGCTTTATTCTATGACATACCAAAGGCATGCAAGTATACATGATAGAATAGCTTTTAATTTCATCACTTTTCAGGAGGAATGAAGCATTATTTCAATGAGCTGTAAGGGTACCAACAAATTTGAGCACGTCTGTATATATATATATATATATATATATATATATATATATATATATATATATATATATATATATATATAATTAAAATAAAATAATAATAATTTAAGCTGGTAGGAACATGGTACAGATGGAGACTCCTGATCAAATATGCAGAAGGACCCTGGCTCACGTAAGTAGGCAGCTGGCTTGTTAAAAGGATCAGAATGCATTTGACAGTATTAACTTGTGGGGTCAAGGCCCAAAATGTCAACTGAGCTCAGCTTAAAAAAAAAAATAGATGGGGGTTTACTCTTCTCTTGATCGTCTATGAAATGATTCCTTATGATGTATTTTGAAAGATGATGTATATGTTTCAGGAAACTCACGGAAAAGGTTAACATGGTCAATTTCATGTTGCATTTTTATATTCATATCCTCTTTTTCCAAATCATGTTTGTGTGGTAACACTTTTACGACCCATAATTAGCGATTAGGTAGAATATAAGATATCAGTACTGTTCTTTTGTACAGTGGGCAGCACTAATGTACTTTTGTATTGGGATCAGAAGGTAACCGGGTGATGCTATGTCTCTGAATCTGGATGAAGCAAACCAGCGATCCAGTTCTACCCAATCAAGTAACCAATATTAGGCTATAAAGAGTTCAGAGCAGGCAGGTATGATGTTTAAATGAGCAGTAACAGAACTTTTAACCTAATTTCTAGGTGCAATGGTCAGACTCCGTGACAACAGTCCATCACATACTGTGACGCCTCCACCAGTTACACATGCACTGGGCCAGTTGAATTTGAATTTCTAATAGATGCCACATTCTTAGCATTCATGTCACAACTTTAATTTCTAAAAAGTGACATCTGCCTATTAACTTCAGTTCTGTTCACTATTCAACCCTGTTTAATGAACATTTCCAAATAAAGTGATAACATTGTAAAGGTCATCATACTAAAATCTCACAGAGTACTTAATTGCTTTCTTTTGTCCACAACTGGCATTTAAAATACATGTTTTGGAAGCCCATCACTAGCATCCACAATATTATCCTAGCTTCCGATAAATCACTCTGACAGTTGTTATGAATTATTTATGTTAAAGAAGCTGTGATTGTCTTCCCAAGAGCTAGTCAGTGATGAGTGAAGAAGGGCTAAATTGATGTAAACAGTAGGAGAGTGACAGAAACATTGTGTGGGAGGTTAACTGGGATACCCTTATGGAAAACTGATTTCCATAGTTGTTTTTTTAGCAATTAAAACAGAGGTGTGGCCTTAAACATCTGACTTGTGTCCAGCCTTGTAATCCTTGTAAAGCAAGCTGATTTTACCATATTCGTCTAAAGTGACCCACTGTTTCATCCTGTACAGAATATCTCAACTGTCCTGCTTATTTAGGATTTTATAAACTATTTATTGCTGCCACACATCTGTCATCCTAATGTCTTAACGGGCCTTAACTGTAATGAAAATGTTAATGCATGTTTAAGGGATTTGTAGAAATACATTAACATTCAGTAAAACATGATTTAAATGCTGGAATGGTACTTGGATACATATACAAAGTTAAATCACGTTTAACACTGATAAACATGCATGGTATAATACAATACATTTTAAATTAGAAATGAAAAGCAATTTGCACATCAACAGGTGATGCAGTAATGCAGTGTAAGGTTATATTTCCATTGGAATCCAAAACCTTTTTCTAGAGAGAATATCCAATAGGAATATGTGAAGGGTGGCAGATGTCAAGGACTCCACAAAGAGATGTACATGTATTTATTTCTATACTGTATGTAGGCTATACAACTGTCAAGGTTATTTCATTATCTCTGCCGTGACAATTTATGATGTGTCTTATAACACTTCTAGGGGAATCCATGACATTAAGACCATGCACAAATCATATATAATGTATAAAAAACATAACCGGTGTGCATACTGAGAATCAAAAAAAAAAATCTGACTTGCTGAACCTTGATTTCATAGAAACTGATCCCTTTGGGCAAAATCATGCTTTGTATGAATGACCTATTTTACTGAGGTAACACACTGCTTTACATGCAACAGGAAATCAAATATAATGATGGATGCCACGACACAGCTGTGCACGTAACTGAAATGCATGTACAGTATTGTTCAATACCTCACTCATAGTTATACCATGTTTGGATTGCATGATCTGGGGAAAATAATGTGCTCAATTAACTAAGTGTAACTTCGAGGCACTATTTATAAATATAAATATTCATTAAGTGCAATTTAATAATGAGATAGTGTTAAGAAAATATATCATTAACTCTTATCTAGAGGCAGAACATTTTAGTACTTGCCATTAATGTGCTTTGTTGCACGGTATTTAAAAAATAATTAGTGTTTTTAAAAAACATGCTTACACAGTCTTAGGGCATATATTAGCATGTATTATAATATTGTCTTTGTAGAGCGAGTGATTGATCAATGTAAAGTTCAGATAAGCCTTTAGTGCAAATGCTGTATTTCTCTAAATACATCCTGCATCCAGTCGTATGCTGTACAAATGCTAGAATAGTATTTATTGTTTTGCTACTTGATCAGCCTCCTGTTTTATTCATTATACTGTGGCTATTTGAAAGAAAGAACACCTCTATTCTGATAAAAAATTAAGATTTCCCAAACATCTTATAAAGCACAATATGTTGCTTTGTTACTTCACTCTCCCTTAAGTAATTAGAAACACGCTCTGAGGTAACAGATGCCTTTTCATTAACTCTGGTTACCAGCAAAATAGGCAAACAGCTGATTTTATAAACCAATAAAACTAACAGTATTTTATTACTGAACCCCAAAGTGGTTTCTCTAGGCTGGTTTCCAGGCAAGAGACAACAAATAGTAACATGTGAGTAGAGATTTAAAGATGCAATATTGAACATGGGATTTTATATTATTAAGTATAAAGCTCTGCCGATTGATGTTTGTGACTACGGTGAATTGAGATTATACTAGGGTTACCATATGGCTCCAGATTAACCGGACGCTTTGAGACAGACCGGGATTTCAAAATTCCCCCTAAATTGAAAGTAATTCACGTATAAATGAGCTCCGCCTTTGCTGAGATTAATCCTGCTGTGGTGGAATTGCTTGGGCGCAGCAAACAATTCACACTGATCAGCTGCTTCTGATCAGATCTTAATGAACGAATAGCTAATTTATCGATAGAGCAACGAGATGACGATGCGATTGTATTTGCAGAATAATATGGGCGATTGAATTTCAACAAACAGAAAAAAATAGCGACTGGCTGTAATTCATTCTTAGTTTAATACAATTATTTGACGTTTCCTGCATGCACAGAAAAAATCATGTGTGAACTTAAAACCATTAAAAAAAAAAAATAGCATTATCTACCACATTGCTACATGACTGCATTCAGGTACGTTTTCCCTGTTTCTTCCTTTCTTTAAGAGAAGCAGAACAAGTAACACAATGTGAGTTACACATTTGAATGTGGGTCCCTATGAACATGGAGCCCTGCAGTATATCTGTACTTTAAGTGTAACAAGTCAGGGTACATACACTTGGTATAAAAACATGACTCCCAACAGAATGAGGAGTTATCTTTGCCATCCATTTAAGAACATAAAAATGTTAAAACCCGACTTTGTCATGTTAATGAATAACAGCAATGAGAGCTCAATTGTGAATGAAGCATGTATCATATGGTTATAGAACTGTGAACTTCCATACTGCTACCTCATTAATCTTTAAACTTCGTACAATTACTGAAGAAAGATAAGCACAGAAAGACTAGACAAACAGCATCCTCATACATACAAACATTCAGGCATTCCAATATTACACTTAGCCGCTAGGAACATGTCCCTAGAAATCTATACTGGAGCTGATTTGAGAGCTGAACACTAACCTTTGATAAACACTTTCTCAAGGGCCCACCCAGGCAGGTTTTATTGAACTGTATATTCCAGATTAGGTACAGTAGCTAACACATCCAAGTTTCTACTATGCCATTAGTTGTATAAATGTAATATATGTTTAGGGGTCAGCTTTTCAGAGATGTATTTTGCACCCATTGTGGACAAGGATTGCACTTTTTCATTATATAGTTTGTTTAGCTAGAAAATGAGTGTCATGCAAATTGTTGAACCAACAGCTCAAAAGTATATGTACATGCAATTAATTGTTCTAACATATATAATTATGCAACTCACCAACATAATAAGCAAATTGTATTGAATGATTTTGGACTTTTATGAGAAATGATTTCCACATGCATCAATAAGGATAATTGAATATACAAATGTATAAATAAACATCATACTGATAAATGGGAACAGTGGTATCCTGATTTCTGAATTAGTCTTCTTTTTGATCACAATGCTGCTCCACTATATGAATCTGTCTTTTCAAAGACAGCACATATTTTAAGACACTCATGAATGTTTTAGTGCAACTGACCTTAAGCATATCACAAAAAGGCCACCATCTGTGAATTGTCCATAATAAAAAAAGGTCTTGACACTGCAAGATAATCAACATCAGCTGAAGGAAGCTGTTACACACATGCACATTCACAGATACTCTGTGAGTGGGTGGGAACTAGAGGTTTTGAAATGTCAACTCAATAAAGCTCCAAGGCATGGTATCATTGCAAAGGATTTTAAATATGTAAGAGGAAGTGTATTTAGTTTATACAAATGTTTAAAACATACTATTACAAATTACAGCTGGCATGATAACTATGTTATATGTTGGTATTTTTTTCTTTTTTAAATAAATAGAGTACAGTAGCTTCAAATGCCATTTTTTTCTTACATTTCTCTTTCTATATGTGGTGTTTGCTTGCAGTCATTCCGAGTGGTCTGGGTTATGTTTCACCAATATTGAGTTACTATAATTCTTTGTAAATCTTCCTTTACCTGGCTTTGAGTTGCTTTTGGGACAGGACTAATGAAACCATACTTCTGCATGCTGTTTGTGTTTTAAAATGTTTACTAGTGTATACTTGAGATGTCACCCAGAGTTGCCAACCTTGCAATTTAGTTTTTACTGACATACAGACTTCCTGTATAGTGGCCTTTTTTTACTGACACTATTTTTTTTTTTTCAATGACATGATTTACAAATAACCAGAAACAATTAAATACATTGTATAATAGGCTATTTGTATGTACTTTTTTTAGGTCTTATTTACTTCTTATGGTCATACAAGTTAAATACATTACAGTAATGCAGACAACAATGTGTATTATTATACAGGGAGGAGTTTTGTTGAGGTTGACTGATTTAGCAGTAGTACATTTTTCCAGCAAATTTGTAGCTTCTAAGATCAAAGTGTAGGAACTGTTTTGCACTTGCGGAAGGATAAATTCAATACAAATTAATTTAAAGTTTAAAAAGTTGTTGTTTTTTGTTTTCTTTTTATAATGCACAATCACCCACTCTAGGTTTGCTGAAGTCATTTTATTTCATAATCAGTTTGTAATAACTTCCTTCTAACAAGACTGCAAACGGCTTGACTTTATGTTATCAGAAGAGGGGTTAGTCATTCATTCAGAAATGTAATCTGCATTCAGTTTTACCGTGTGCCCAAAATGTCACTGAGGTGTGAAATGGCCTTGGCTTTCTCATAAAAGCTCATCTACTTTCATTCAGTCATTATGAAACCTTTAACTTCAGTAATCAGAGAACACTTGAGACAAAAGCATAAGGTGTTTAAAACACTGAGACAAATTGCAGGATGGTGACAATCCAATCAAATGGTTTATTTTTATTAATGGTTTATTATTTTTGGTTTTTATGATTTAAAGCAAGCAAAGCTGTTTTTAGAATAAATGGCCACACTTTCTATTTTCTTTTGCATTGCAAATGGGTCATTAAAAACAGAAATGAGATACAATAAAGATACGCTACCATGTGCAGTTTTGAAAGAAAATGTTACAATTATTTAAACCCTGATTTTCTGCCTAATTTAGAATGACTGATTACACTTCCTCGCCAAAGCAATTTCCTGCAGTTGCTGAAGGGCAATGGGCATCCTTCGATCCCTCTACCAAGCCAATTGCCTTGTTAGACCCAGGAGCTTGAGTGGATGTCAGCGAGATACAGGCCTCGGGAGGACAAAGGCCAGCCTTGTAGGTGTCCCTTTGAGCTCACTAGGTTTTTGGCCAGTAAGTTCCACTGTGACATGATGAGGAAGAATAGTCCCTGACAATTTTGTCCAACTCTCCGCAGGAGAGCCAGAACCAGTGCCACGCTACCTGTGTAATCCCCAGCGAAGACCAGCATCTTTGAACAACCAGGACAGAAACCTATGCTCCCCTGACTGTGTGACTCACCCTGCACAGCATAGTGCCTTTACCAGGTGAGCCACTCAAGGACCAATGAAGGACATTTGGTGTGTTACACATGGAACACATTGCTTTCAGCTTTAGGCATACTACTCTTTAAATAATGACTCTAAAGACTTGCAGTCTACATAGATGACGTTTTTTAATTAAATTGCTGGAATGTTTAAATTGAGTTACGATGTTGCTGCAAGGTTGTGTGTTAGCGGATTCTCAATGACCGCATGTGAAGCTAGAGATCTCCGGTCTCAAATAATGGCAAATATTGTAAATAAATTGTAAATTGAAGTTTTATTGATTTTTTATTCCTCTTTCCAAATACATATACATGCTTCTATTTTTGCTGCTCTTTTGTAATTTCTATATAGGGAATACATTTCATTTGGGAGTTCTAAAAGACATGCAATTTGCAGCCCTGGAGTAAATGGGACCCTATTAAAGATTTTTTTCCAAACAGACTTTTGAAATAAATGAATGGGGGATATTTCAAGATATTTCAAGTCTATTATGCATAATTCATAGAACAATTATTATTTTGACACAAAGGAGGATTAAAATTAAGTTTTGCAAGGCTGGACCTTCACATACTCACAAATGATTTCTGGCAATGGGTTTAGGTTTCGTATTTGTGTACACCACAAGGTAATATCCTGTTTTAATCAGTGTGTCCAAAGTTTTCCCAAAATGGAGATCACATTAGTGTTTAGCAATTTTTCCACAGACCACAACCAGCCAACAATATATATGTATTTACTGTATACAACAATTATAAAGTAAGTACAGTAGCAGTACTTTAGATAATGTTTGTTACATTTATAAAATATACACTCTTACAAACTTTGTAGCTGCACATGCCAGCATATGTTTTTTGTATATTTATTAATTAAAAAATGTGAAATATAGTTTATTCTTTGAATTGGTACATAGCAACAAGAATGTTGTTGACATGTTACATGTCAAGTGGTGTAGAGATTAATGGTTTGGGTTTGGTTTGAAGTAACCAGAAATAAACTTTATTTTCACTATAACTATATAAAACAATCACCTACCGGTATTACTCACAAAATTCTAAATTGTGTCCTCATTAAATAAATATGCCATGGTGGAAGTATATGAATGCTTTATGGAATTTAAGACAACAACAATATTAATATATTTCAAGTTGGTACTTCTACAATTAGAATACCACGACTGGACCAACATTAGGACCACTGTTATGTAAATTCTTTCAAATAAAAGCATATAGTATGTGTTGTTGTATTACAATGATTATAAATACACACTCTGTATCCTGTTTTACTTTCTGTTGGTACAATAATACCAAGGTAATGAGGCATATGATTAAACTGCATTAAAAAATGCATTTCTTTTTTTAAATATGTAGTGGGTGAAACAGAGCAAATGAACCCTTAGGCAAGTTGGTACTGAGTTACTATTTTCATCTCCTACATTCAAGTGTATAAAGCAAACAAATGTGTAATAGCATCACCTAAATTTTCTTTATATCATCAGACAACCACAAGTGTTAAAGGATAGTGGGAATTAAGCCATATGCACCCTGTGCATTGTGCATATCACCAAGCAGGTTCATTTAACAACCCTTGTATAAGTGCATCCCTTGAAAAACACGCTCTCCTTGTAAAACAGCCTACACTGATATGCTAAAAGCAGAGGTGAAAAAAGCATAACAGTAGGCTAAATCATACTTTAAAATTAGATATAATCAATGTACCTATAAAGCATCATTCGTATATATAGTCTGAAAATCCAGATAAAATATTTTGGTTTTAGTTGATTTTTTTTTCATTAATAAAGCCTCGACTGTAACATCACATTTTGCTGACAGCTGCAAGATAAAATGGTTAGTATTCATGTAAGTTGTGACTTTTGATACACATTGGGTGCAGTAAAATGTAGTGTTCTGGATTCTGGTAATAACCAATAAAGCAAGTTTGTTAAGAGTAGCGCTGCTTAAATATGGGTTATCTCAAACCTTGTATTTTAATAAGGATTGATGCAAATTACTTTGTCCTCTGTGGGGGGGTGGGGGGGGGAGGTTCTAATATGATTACTGAATGCTGCTGTGTGTGTTGGAGACATAAAAACATAAGTATGTTCTCTTCCCAGAGGCAATCAATAACCCCATTGCAGTGGAAAGTGACCGCCATCTGTGCACAGAGAGATACTGAAACTCACAATCTGTCATAAGAGTTTTTGATCACCTGACAAGTAGTTGGACTTCCGAATCAGGATGCTGTGATGCGAGAGGGTCAATACAGTAACACACTAGGAAACCTTTTTTTTTTAGACAAGTAAACTATAAATCAGGTATTTATTATATAGATAGATCATTGATCTCTAACCTTTTTAAAGTGTGGGCCAACTTGGTGTTTACAGTTTCCCTCAGACCAGTACCCACGTGTATTTATAATGCAAACTTATACTTTTAAGACTAGAATGCTTCTGGAAAAAATAAAAGACCTGCAATCTACTCTGTGTAAGATATTTTAATGAGCAAACCGGGAACATGGGTGGGTCATTTATTATCAATCCCAATCCAACCTCTGGCAATCCAACCACTGGCTAAATACATTGGTAAACATGACCATATAACCTTACCATCTTCAATGCCTTTCAAAAAGACTTAATTATCAATTGCACAAGTGAGTTATTCATGTACTAACAACGTAGAGAGTCTTGGTTTTTCATTTTTATCCCAAGTAATAGTTTTCTGAAATTGTGACTGAATATGGCAAGATGGCTGCTGCCTCTGACCTACCTTATTATTAATTAGTGAATTAATCAATATATCTTGGAGGTGAAAGACTACTTAAGAAATGTTGAATTATCTCATCCATAAAGAACAAAATATCCTATTATATATAGAAGCTGTCCATTGGAGCTGTCAAGCATGAGCAAACTTCTGCAAAGAATACAGCCATTCACTGTTGATATAAATGAAATCACACTTTTTACAATTGTGTTCTATTGCTCGCTTTTGTTGGTGAAATGGTGACCCTGTTAGTCCCTGAAAGAAAGAACTTATCTGTAGCTCCATGACCTTGACGAATAGACAGCAAGTTGCTTCATTACTGCAAACAGAAGACATGAACTGTCAAAAACAGAAATGTTTTTTAACAGCATAGCAACTCTCCAGTTGTTCATTTCAATTTCAAGTGGTGCAAAGATGAACCTCCTCTGGACAGATATAATCCGATGGGTTCAAGATCTGGATCGACCCAAGGAAATTAACTGTTAAACAAACCCTGGATGTACCTAGACATGTGTGTCCTGAAATTGGGGTACATCTGTTTTTTAAATCCATTGGTCTAAGCCAGCCTTCAGGTGTCTGCTCAAGCTTACCAGGAGCCTGTGCAAGCTGTGGCAAGGTGAAACAGGGCCTATAATTATTGCATCCTTGTCGTATATGGTAATGCTAAGCTGAGTCATAAAATATTGGAACTGCCGCAGGGCTTTAAAAGTCCAGCCGGCAAGAGATTTTTTCAATTCCGCAAAACATTTTAACTGACCGCTGGTGCGAGAGCGACAACCTCTTCTCAGCTTCTTCATACATTCTATTGGTTAGCCTTTAGTCTGTACCTTCCCTTCACGCTGAAATAAGATTTCTCAAGCAGAAAAACGTGGCTACTCGTCGTCTTTGGGGACCTCAACAAAAACATCACAAATATACTCGCATTTCCACCCTTACTGGAGAAGAACATGCACAAATATTTGTAGCACCAAAGGAGAGCGACCATGGGAACTAATATCCAGGAGAAGCATCATCACACCACACTTAAAACAAGTGTAATCACCAGATGGAATTCAACACTTAGCATGGTTGAAAGCATTTTGGAGTTATGGAAAGAACTGAAAGAAGTGCTAAATCACACTGGTCACTATGAGAAATGCTTAACTCCAGAAGATAAGGATTTCTGGAAAGAACTGACAGAGTTTCTGAAGACATTTAGGGAAATGGCAGAACTTGTTAGTACGAATGAACCACATCTAGGACTGATACCAATGTTGAAGGATCAAATTAGAGAAGATGCATTTGTGTCACAGAAGGACAAACCTGCAGTAAAGACACTGAAGGAAAATGTGTTTAAGAAGCTGGATACATGCTTACCAGTGGCCCCAGAACAAAAGATACAGCGGATATGATGAAGGAAGAGCAGATTTCTGTAGCCACCAAACTGTCATAAGACAGCCAGTCAACCCTTAACTATGCGATCAGTTGTATTTCTAAGATTTTAATACAAAGCTAAGTTATGTCAGTAACACACACACACACACACATATATATATATATATATATATATATATATATATATATATATATATACATCCCACCAAGGATTTTAATATCAAATTCAAGGTGTCAGTGCATGTGAATATTCTAAGAAATGCATAAGGTTCACTACCAATCACTATTTAAAAGTAAGTAGCATCTAAAGAATGTTGAATAGTAGTATATACTGGAAACAATAGTTGGTTTCTTGTAAGTTAACAGTAATTATAAAACATCTATATAGGTTGAGCTGTTTATTTGTGCTGCATTATAACATTTAAGTTGAAAAAGCCCATTGAAAATCTTGACTGGCAGCTTAGCTCATCCAGGAGACAACAAGTGCTTCTCTGACTGAATAACAACACACATAATATGGTTGTGCCAGGACAGCTACTTAAACCCATAGCAACAACTTCAGCACAAGAAGAATTAAAACTGAAGTAACCCAAACCATCCAAATTCATTGTGGTCATCTTCAATATCATTTATTATCCTCCACTAATACTTCAGGAAGTTAATTCTCCTAATTGTCCCCTGAAGAAAGTTTAATTTCAAACAGCATGATATCTGCAAAACAGGCAGACAGCACAGCCAGAGCAAAAACAGGATTAGGGTTAACACACATGTCATGATCAGCATAGCATTACAAGTTCACCCCAGCAGGCATTGTTACCCAAGGGCAACATACAGTAGAAAAACAACAAGAGATCCAGAATGGAATTTTGAAGGACAGTCAAGGACACCACAAATAACTTCAGATATAAACTGTGGTCTGTTTCTTAAGTAGAAAAGAAACCCTCTGAGGTCTGTATTAGACATACCAACACAAACCTCAGGACGGTCCCAGAAAAATGAAATATCTACCTTGTCAAAGGATGCATTGAAATCTAACAGGATAACAGGCCTAACAAACAATGTACAGAACATGCGTGTTGTTTTAATTGCAGTGGTTGTAGATGCTACAAAACACAACAAGAAACAACTAAGGTTTAGGACTAAGCAGTTCAAGTCGTGATTGTCTTCGGTGGTGTTATTTTTTTTTTTTATTTTGACACACAAACAACAAAAAAAATGTCCTTTTGATTTTTAAACTGATTAATTGGTGTTACTTATTGCAGTAGTTCTACAATTTGACAAGTCATTTAAAATTAGAATGTAATATATGACAATGACGTATGAATGATTTAACCTTCATAAATGTAACACCAATACATATATTTTGGTGCAAAAGCCTCTTTGTAGAATAACACTACCAAACCGCTGAGCAATTTAATGCAAGTACAGAAAAGAAGGCAAAGCATAATATTGACTTTAACATTTTAATTTGATATTGCCTGAATCCGTGAATTTATAATGACAAGATAATTACTTTCATATTACTTTTTCTTGTTAATAGATGTAGTTCCAAATCAGAAAGGGCATGCTGCACTAACAAAAATATATTTAAATTTATTTAAATATTTAAGCACAAGGGCAGCTATGGACATTTTAACTATCAAGAAATGCAAATTGAATGACCAGGTCCATAATTTGCTATTTTATTTTTTTTAAACAGAAAATTTGAATTATTTACTCATGTAGACCTTAGGAACTCGAAAGAGAGCATGAATGATGAATCTTCCCCATCTGCTGATGTAATTAAGTGTAAGCAAAAAGAAAGACAAACCAGAGAATCCCATCAAAATACTGCCGTTGTTTAAATCTTTAAAATAATGTGACTTTGTAAAAAATAATGTGCCTGAGTCTCTTACTTGCATTTTTGTCTGAAAAAAGTAAGCACAATTCCAGAATTGGGAACATTTAAATATTTAAATGGTGAGGGTATTTCGATGCACTGAACTGACATACACAAGTCTCTCTTTCTTTATAGATTACTAGCTGAAGTAGCTGACGTTGCCTGGGGAAATTCAATATTTCAATATTTTTGATGCATGACAAATTAGGGAATTTTCCCCAAACAAAAAAACCGGGAGGGGGATTAAAATTTTGGATCCAAACATAGCCCTCGACCTTCCCCTGGATGAAAGAGGAGGCCATGCAAAGTGTGGTTTTACTGGCTCCTGCGGGGTCCAAATTCATAAAGGAACAGACAGACAGACAGACTTTTTTCTTTATATATTAAGATTCCGTTATTTTAGTGCTGGTGTCTTTCTTGATAATAGTCAATATATTAAAAATCATCAAACTATTGTACTGAGGCTTGACGTTAGCCTAAATAAACAGGAATTAGTCTAATCAATGTTAATACATTTACAAAGCTTATTCCCTTGAGTTCCAGTGATTCACCATTTTTCATACAACTATTTAAAGAAAATGGGTTTCTGTTTGCCTTAGGACAGCACTGTCTTCCTGATTAGGTTCTCTAATATTAGAAAGTAGAAGAACAAATGAGATGTCAACTTAACAACATTCCATGCATGTGCTCCTATGTGAAAGCTTTCTTTCTGTGTCTGCGGTCTTATACAATTTATTTATTTTTTTAAATGTCTGAATTACATTGATTAGAAGCTTGCTACTTTAAAAGACCATGTTGAAAGTATCAGGTCTGTAGATGTTTCATGTTATATCAATGTAGCATATGAGCCTTTAATGCAGGGGTGGGCAATCCTGGTCCTGGAGGGCCGGTGTCCCTCCTGACTTTTGTTCCAACTGTGCTCTAAATTACTTAATTAGACCAATAATTGGTAATAATCAGTACAATTAAGTAATTTAGAGCACAGTTGGAACAAAAGCCAGGAGGGATACCGGCCCTCCAGGACCAGGATTGCCCACCCCTGCATCAATGGCTTCAATGAAGGGGGAAACATTTGTATCTTCAGCTGAAATGTAGTATAATGGTGAAAAGATAACATAAAGAATAACAAGGCTTTCTCGCATTATGTAAAAAAAAAAAAAAAAAACTGCACAATTAAGGCAATAAGCTCATACTAAAACTAGGTGGTCTTTAGGACCCAGGGGAAGCCAAAACTGGGAATTAACTGCCCTCAACAATATTGGAAATTGTCACAGTAGGGCAACCATTTTGTTGGGTTGCTTAATTGGAGAAGAAAGGACTAACACCTGTTGACCCTTGTCTGCCAATCCAAGGTCCCTGAACTAATTAAGCAGGTATAAAAGTCAAGACTTGGAAATGCTTTGGCTGGGTATTTTATTTTGAACAACTGAGGAAGAAGCGTGACTAAGAGAAAAGAAAAAGAAAGGTGTTTTGTATTTTGGGGAAAGGAGAGTAGCTCCCCTCATTTAGTTAGACGGATAACAAGTAAATTAGTCAGATACTTTTGAGTTGGTTGGCTTCTGTTGGAAGTAGTTTTATGGGTTTAAAGGGCAACAACCCTGCTAGGGATGAAACTGAATATACAAGACTTGTGTTTATTGTATATTCTCTGAAAGAGCTTCCATACCTCAGTAACTACATTCTTCACCCTCACCAGTGGGGGTGTTGTTTTACTATATATATATATATATATATATATATATATATATATATATATATATATATATATATACAATTTAATTATATAGTATCATTTTGTAAATCAGTTTGGACTCAGAGGTAGCTTTGCTTCCAAAAAAGATGTGCTTCTGTCTGGGACAGATTTGATGAAAGAGCACACAGACAAATTACATCACATTCGGGCAACACTTTATTTTTTTTTTTTTAGAAACACATCTTCCTGCTCAGTTACTCTACCATTGTACCAAGCCAGCACTCTTCCCACAATCAGATCCTACCTATTGTAAAAGCAAAACGCCAGGAGTTCTGCCAACTTAGAGGAAGATGCGTTTCTAAATCAAGTGTGGCACCTCTGTGGTGTCAAAAATCTTTTTCACTTTTATCAAATCTGCCCCAGAGGCAAAACTGTCTTGAGGAGACGAGATTGATTTACAAAGCGGGTATGTTCTATTGTTTGCATGTACTGTGCCATGCAGTTCTAACTGACAAATGTAAAAAAAAATTAATCAGAAAGAAAAGATGACCTCTGATGTCACTCAATAAATAAAAGAGAGAAGAAATATAAATTCTAAAGAGAACTATACATAGTTTATTGGAAATCCAATTTTCAGTCAGGTCATCACAACTATTCTCTATTCCAGCATAAGTGTGTCAAAAATGCTAATATTTTGTTTCGTAGTCTTGGTATTTTTAATGTCTAATTATCAAAATATCAACTACACTGCTTCTACCAAATCATTTTAAAACACCACAAAGTCAAGATATATGCAGCTTTATATTCTACATCAAAATGAATAATAATAAAAAAGAAGAACTGTATAAAGAAATACATTATTTATTTGGTTCATGTGTAGTAAATGTCAGCTACTACAGAAAACATCTGCTCCATTTTAATATAAGTTAAGATTTGGCAGCTTTTGGAAATCAAGAAGTTCACAGATCAATAACCAGAAATCTGGGTCCCTTTGGGTTTGAACTGATGGCTTCTTAATAAAGAGGGTTAAGAACACTCTAGTATTGAACAATCAACCTGGCAGACAAAAACTATTAACCCTAGCATTATCAAAAGATGTAACTTATAAAGCTGTACGGTAATAAAAGTCTCTGATACCTACTTGGAAAAACTGTGAACCGCACCGTTTAAAAAAAAAAAAAAAAAGTCAGTATCATTTGATATTGGTTATGTTCCAATTCGGTATCGTTTAAGGGTGCATTTAAAATGATTTGTCCAGAAAGAAAAAGGCCAGCAAGAAAAATGTAAAGTCTTATTTTAAATAGAAAAGCACAAAATGTCTGTGCTGTACACATAGAAAAAGCCATACTATTACTGCATATGTGTAAGATTGTAAGGGACATCAGTTATGAATATTGTAGCAGTCCCACAGCACTAGTCCCCCATCACGCTGATTGGGGAATGGGCCTTTGCGAAATGAATCCCTGTGTTTATGATTTTTTTTCTCGGTTGTGTTGGGACTGGGCTAGCACATGCCAGGAGGGTTACCCATTGGTTGATGGTCTATGATGTCAGTAATAAAGGAGTGACCAGAGGAGTTAAATAGTGGAGCCAAGGCGGAAAACAGAATCTACAATAAAAAAAGATGATGCAGCCTGCTCAGTCTATGGATCTTGGTTGAGGCTGTAATTCTCTTTTTCCTGCTGGTTAATTTAAAAAAAAACCACCCTTTGTAACGATCTGTGCATTTGTGTTTCCCTCCCTGTATGTCTGCTGTTCCTAATGTGTTCACTTGTAATTGTGTTTCCTGCTCTGTATTCCAGCTGCCGCTGTGTTTACCTTTGTGTGTGTAATTCTTGTGTTCTGTGTCTCCCCTGTGATTGGTCCTGTCTGTGTGTGCTCCCATTGGTCTGAAGTGTGCGGCCACGCACCAATGAGATGTGTGTATGCACCGCACCCTGATTTACATCGGGGGTGGAGCTAAGTGTATAAAAAGGGGCTGTGTTTGGAATCCTCTGTTGTTGACAATGCTGTGGATTCTGGTGGGTGCTGAGAGAGCCTGAAATTGAAAAGAAATCAAGCATCTCTCCTGTTTTCTGCCTCTTGTGTGAAAAGCTACACCTACACTCCATGGTGCTTTTTTTTTTTTGTATAACAAGACTTGGCCTCCACCTGATTTTCCTGACTTTCCTTTTCGTGTTGGTTTCCTTAACTTCACTGATGTGACCTTATATTACAGTTACACTAGTAGACCATGACATTTTCAATGATGAAAAGTCTAACTATAGGTGTATACTGTGCACAGCAAATTAAGAATATACAGTAGGTCCTGATTGCATTGGTGATATTATTGTAAAATACTTCATTTGTCATCACTGGTATTTGTCAACACACAGTGCCACTATACTTACAGATCTAATAAAGCACAACAGTACAGTTAGATAGGGGAGATAAGGATGTGCTTAGCACCAACATTGAAACATGACTGTGGGTAGGAAACAAAGAAGCAGCTTTAAAGTTTTCTGATATATGGCTGTATTAGTAACAAAGTCAAAAGTAATCAATTATTATTATTATTATTATTATTTATTTCTTAGCAGATGCCCTTATCCAGGGCGACTTACAATCGCAAGCAAATACAAATACATTCAAGTGTTACAATATAAGTCATACAATAAGAACAAGAAATACAATAATTCTCAAGTGTGACAAACCACAATTCAATAATACAGCAGATAATAGTGAAAGTTACATCAGGATATGATTAAATAGTGATAGTTACATCAGGATATGATTAAGTACAAAATACTACAGATTAAACACTTGGCAGATTACAATATTCTGAGGTACAGGATTAAATGCAGTAAAATAGGGGGCAGATAAGAGCAAAATAAAGCATATTTAAATGAAGGGTGATAGTGTCCCAGGATACAACAGAGGAGTTCTACAGGTGCTGTTTGAAGAGGTGAGTCTTAAGGAGGCGCCGGAATGTGGTCAGGGACTGGGCAGTCCTGACATCTGTAGGAAGGTCGTTCCACCACTGCGGAGCAAGGGTGGAGAAGGAGCGGGCTCGGGAGGCAGGGGAGCGTAGCGGAGGTAGAGCCAGTCTTCTAGTGCAGGCGGAGCGGAGAGGTCGAGTGGGGGTGTAGGGAGAGATGAGGGTCTGGAGGTAGCTGGGTGCAGTCTGATCAAGGCATCTGTAGGCTAGTACAAGAGTCTTGAACTGGATGCGAGCGGTGATCGGGAGCCAGTGGAGCGAGCGGAGTAGTGGAGTAGCGTGGGCGAAGCGAGGTAGAGAGAACACCAGGCGAGCAGCAGAGTTCTGGATGAGCTGGAGCGGACGGGTGGCGGACGCAGGGAGGCCAGCCAGGAGGGAGTTGCAGTAGTCTAGGCGGGAGAGTACTAGGGCCTGGACCAGGAGCTGGGTAGCATAGTTGGTGAGGAAGGGTCGGATTCTTCGGATGTTGCTCAGGTAGAATCTGCAAGTGCGTGCCAGAGTGGAGATGTGCTGGGAATAAGAGAGGCAGGGGTCCAGGGTGACTCCAAGGTTCTTAGCGGAGGAAGAGGGAGAGAGTGTGGTAGATTCCAGAGGAACAGAGATAGAGAGATCAGAGGAGGGGGAGGAGGAGGGAAAGAAAAGGAGGTCAGATTTAGAGAGGTTGAGTTTGAGGTGATGCAAGTGCATCCAGGAGGAAATAGCAGACAGACAGGTAGAGATACGGGAGGAGATGGTGGAGTCAGAGGTGGGGAAGGAGAGGAAAATCTGAGCATCATCAGCATAGAAATGGTATGAGAAACCATAGGATGCGATGAGGGGGCCCAGGGAGCGGGTGTAGAGAGAGAACAGGAGAGGACCCAAGACTGACCCTTGGGGGACTCCAGTTAAGAGAGGGTGAGGTGTGGAGGTTGCTCCACGCCAGGTTACCTGGTAAGTGCGGTTGGAGAGGTAGGAGGAGAACCAGGCCAGAGCAGTGCCAGAGATCCCCAGGTCAGCAAGAGATGATAGTAGAATAGAGTGATCAACAGTGTCAAAGGCAGCAGAGAGATCGAGGAGAATTAGGACAGAGGAGAGATAGGCAGCTCGGGCACACTTAAGTGAGTTGGTGACAGACAGGAGGGCGGTTTCAGTGGAGTGAGCAGAGCGGAAGCCAGATTGGAGAGGGTCAAGCAGAAAGTGGTTGGACAGGAAAGCAGAGAGCTGGCGGTGTACAGTCCGCTCGAGAGTTTTGGAGAGGAAGGGTAGGAGGGAGACAGGACGGTAGCTCTGGAGGGAGGTGGGGTCGAGGGTAGGTTTTTTGAATTAAAACAAGGCAAAACCAAACTTTTGTTTTTTAAATATTTGTCCTAATAGTAATTGATTAAAGAGATTCCCTTGAGATACTCTACACGATCTGATTGGTGGAAACACATTATAACAGTGCAACATTATCTAGAAGTATCATTTATTTTGGTCCAGCCTTTACCTACCAACCTGCTAGCACGGAAAAATCAAATGGGTTGATGTAACATTTTCTAAACACAGCTATATGAATACCCCTTTTTTATGTTTCAAATTGCAAATTATATCCAAGCATCTTCAAAATGTACATGATTGTGTGTAAATACCTTTAAGAAGTCTTGCCAGGCAACAGAAAAAAAAATGTATATGCTAACACTTCATATTAAGTGTCCTAATTAATGTTGTATTTAATAATACACCACCATCCTTATTAATAGATTAGGGTGTATTACTCACTGTTTAGCAGAAAAAAAAACTGAATTCATTTATGAGCAAAAGTATTAATTTAAAGTTAATATTATGTCTTGTTGTAATTAAAAGTTAATTTAGAGTATATTAAAACTACAGCTCATTTACAAAGTAGAACAATAATTAAATATTAAAGACAATTAATGCAAAGTTAACTGCAAAAGGAGAGATCTATTTATCTGAGAATTTTCTCCAGACTTGTCTTAATTTTATTCAGCTGCAAAATGGACAAATGCTGTTGCTTAAGTCTTTTAACAGTGGACTAACCAAGGGTTATACTTGCGTGTTGTTTGTTTGTATGCAAGGCAAAGGTCGATTCAATATATATATCAAAAAGCAAAACAATAAAGCACTTATTAAGGTCATAGTAGGATTAGCACCTCCCCACAGTTAAAAGTAATTTACATCCACCTGCAATTATTTTAACAATGACATATAATTAATTAATAATTTAACAATTACAGTAATTAGCATCAAAATACAATTAAGTTTAATAATGACATATCATTTCTCTTGTATTTACCATTGATGCAGCATTACAAATACTGGGGCCCCTTACAACTGTAAAGCCCTCCTTTGGACACACACCAAACCAGCAAAGCTTTTCACAGCTTGGGTCTGTTAATTGTAAATCAAACTAAAGCCTGCAGACAATGCATTCCTCATTGTATGATGATGATGAGCAGCTATTTATAGCCATGTCTGCAATTAAAGGTTTTACCCAAAGCAGGTTTTGATCCAACAGCTATCTGCAAAAGCAAGCAAGGCCCGATGTCTCACCTAAAAGCACTTGCCTAGTATAGACAGGTAAATAACTGCATTCTTTTGTTCTGATCTGTAAAGTTGTGCCTTAAGTTTTAGAAATGCAATATTAGGCCATTTGTTTTACAGATTTCACCTGAGATTTTTGTCAAAAGCAATTATTTTGTAGTTTTCAATGGAACTTTCAATTAAGACTGTAAAAATAAAGTTTTTTTTTAAAAAATCTAAAATGAAAGTAACATAAGATTTATCTTGCGTGTGTGTCACTCGCAGCACAGAATTCAGGTTGAGCTGCTGCAGCCTGCAGCTTTGCAGTTTTCTGATCGAAATGGTTCTGCTGAAGCGCTGTGGCTAGCTTCAAGATGAAATCTCTCCTATTGATATTTTCCCTGGTGCATTTCTTGTACAAAACGAAGGAATTGATGGCTGCTAGGTCCAGTAGAGATAACAACAAGCTTGTGTGTGTGTGTGTGTGTGTGTGTGTATGTATGTGTGTGTGTATATATATATATATATATATATATATATATATATATATATATATATATATATATAATATATATATATATATATATATATATATATATATATATATATATATATATAATTGAATATTGTAGGTTATATTCAAAATAAAAACATGTAGTGTAAAAGGTGGTTCTAGTGTTAATGAAATTTAACTTTTAGATGTTCCACCAACACACACACACACAAATATAAATTCTAAGTAGTAAAACTTGTTTTTAGTAAAAATTATATTTTTATATAATTGTGTGTGTGCGTGCGTGCATGTGTGTGTGTGTGTGTGTTGGAAAGGTAACCAGACAAACAAGTAACGAATGCGCTACATAATTCAGAATGTGCTCGACAACACGTGAATTAATTTCTCTTGTTGAATGTTTTTATCGTCATGGCAATGCATGAAGCTCTTCTCACAATATTCAGAGTCGTTCTTTTCCTACTTAGTAAGCAGACACGGAAATTTTAAATACCCCCTCCCTAAATTACTACATATTGAGTAATCTGCATTGGTATGGCCAATGGGTTTTTTTATTATTATTATTATTTATTTATTTTCTTCCGTTAAATCAGAACTGCATAGCAACACATTTCCTGAAAAGTACGGCAAACACGTTGTGAGGAAAACTGTCATGACTTGAGCATGTAAACGCCTCCACTGTGGAACACCATCACAAAGCACTTTACAGAGGTAGGCTGTGAACTGTGCATTACATGCAGAGACACTTAAAATAGGACACTGATTTAACATCTCATCCACAGTGACTTGCTCCGGGTCACACAGTGAGTCAGTCGGTGACCTTCTGGTTACAAGCCCTGGGCTTTAACCACTGGACCACACTGCCTCCTTGTACTAACAATGTCGTTTTTGTGACACAAGAAGAGTTGCTTCAAACTGGTCTTGTGTAGGTAATTTGCAGTACTATTGCATTGTACAACACATAAATGTCACTGTGTCCAAACGACTACTTTATACTTCAATTTATTGCACTCATATTGCAGCAGCATTGTATGTTGTAGAGAGCCGTTGGAGTGGTCCACTTGTGAGTTTAATATAGCACAACACTGAGGAGCTCCCAAATAGCAGTTCTATAAAATGCCAAATCCTCTATCCTTTCTGACTATGAGTAAGTGAAGTCAACTCTCAAAATATTTCTAAATATCTATTCTTAAGGCATGTTGGATTGGCAGCTATAGATCTTAGACAATGATCTACAAGATGTTCTCTGTATTCCCCAGAACCTGCATTTAAATCTAGATTGCAGTTTCTTCTTCGGCACTTTATCCTGTTACAGGATAATAGCCTTAAGTATTCGTTCAAGCTTTGCAAAGGCCGTCAAGGCAAGACAAGAAAAAGAAATGCTAACCATAATGGAAGAGCTCGCCAGTCACCCATAGAAAATGTCTGGGACCAATTGGACCAAACCACCAGAGAAGACATGCATTTAAGGAAATTTGCAGTTACAATGTGTGACAGACAGCTAGGGCAAACCTAAATGTGCTCCTTTCATCAGTTTGTTAAAAAAAATCTTTTTGAACAATATTAAACATTGTCAATAATAAAAATAGGCTAAAGAAAAAACATGGCATTATAACATGGCATTACTCTTTCTTAAATTCCAAATGACAATACACAAAACTACCAAACCACCATACACATATTAATAACACTGTATTGCATATTTCTCCTTAAGTTGTATAGTTCAACACCTTTTGAATAAAACACATTTTACAGTACTGTCATATGCATCCAACAGTTATATGCTTATGAAATATATGATTTGAGATAGGAAGCTGCTGAGAGTTTATTTGTGTAACAAGGTTGTGTAACCTGTGACGGAATGCAAATCAACAATCAATAACACAAAAGAGAAGAGGGAAACCTACTCATCCTCTGAAAAGGTAGTACTTGTTAAATCCTCTGTCAGGTATCTGTTAGAATAGTTTGACCTTTCTTCTGTTTGATTTTGTATCCACAAGGGTGGTACAGATGTCAGTTCTGCTAAACTGCAACACTAATCACATATTCACAGGGAGAACCACGTCTTTAATCATTCAAAACCCAGCAGTGCTTTAGCAAAGCACAACGACTGCTGTCACCTAATACATTACCATTATACTCTTAAGTGGCAGAAACACATTTTCCCAATTTAGCAGGGTTGCCTCTGTAATAAAAACACATCAGTATGTGTGTGTGTGTGATATATATATATATATATATATATATTTAATATACATGTGTGTGTATCTCTGATCATATAAAGAGATTTTGTTCAGTGTAACTTTGAGCACTCTGGGTGAATGTGATTCCTTACCAAAACAATAGTTAAAAATGCTGTGATACGGTAAAATCGTACTGATTTTGAACTGCATTACATTCTTAAAAGGGAAGTCTCCTTTTTTCAGTTTTTTGTATTTACAAACTAGAAACAGTCCTTGCTCGCTGCCATGAGAAAAAGCTTGCTTCTCCTTCCCAGAATCCTACTGGAAAATGATGCTGTAGTGTGGTTGAGCATTCATCTCTAAATATGTGCATCACACAATCTGTACCCCAAACTAAATCAAGAGAGGGGAATTAAACAAGAGCTCCTGCAGTTGTGAAATGCTTAAAATATACTGGCTTATTGAAAAGCTTTGGATCCCCACATAGTCACAGAGAAAATATTCTTCTGGGTTTAAGGCTGGTCACAGGTCAAGCTTCCACAGAGGTTTTAGGAATGAAAGAAAATTTGATCGACTTACTTTCCTATGAAGCCTTTCGGGTTTTTATTGCACTGCTACGTTATTTTTTGTGCAACTGGTTTTACTGCTTTTGCCCACATTGTTTTTTAAATGTCATTGACGGGGTGGCATGTCACTAGTATTGAATCCGGTTTCAACTCATTTATTGCAGATCACCATGGCTGAAAACCAGCAGAGATGTAGGATTCTAAAGCTCTGTGCCACACACCTTGCATGTATGCTCCCAAGGCTGTCTGGATTGGGAACAGTGGATGTTTTCCCATTGTTTTGGGAGCTTGAACCTCCAAACATCCTCTACCAGCAAATCCTTATGCCTTGTTATCCAATGGCTAGCTAAAGGATGGTTTGGACACATACTCGTCCACCTTGCTGGTGGGAAGAGGTTGTGCTGCATCACTCTTTCACAGATCTGCAGTGGATAGAGTCCTTTCACGTCATCATGGGAAACATTCAGCATTATAGTGGAACTGGTAAAGGAAGATATGCAGCCAAACCAGAATTACGTACGGCCTCCTGTGCCAGTGGAAAAGAGTGGTGATTGCTCTGTATAGACTGGCATCCTCAGCTCAGTAGTTGGCAATGTGTTTGGGGTGTATAAAACCACAGTTCATCGCTGTATTTACAAGTTTGTCAACTCCCATGTTGCAACACGTACATAGCTATGCCAGATGTAACTGAAGCAAAAAGCATTGCTCTGCGGGACCATCCTGCTTCTCCTAAACGGCACCTCCTTGATAGTTCCTGCAGTAGGACTGTTTCAATTTTTTAGTTTTGTCCCTAGTTTTGTGGGACTGTGCGCTCTATTCCTCTTTCTGAGAGGGCATCAACCACTTCTTGGTACACATGCTTTTTACGCTGTTTCGGGCGATCGAACTGGCTCAACACACCCAAGTCACTAACTATAGTTATTAATGCCTGGATTTCCTCCTCGCTCCAGCAATTTTGATGGGAGTATGGATGCGCGTTGCCTTTGAACATAGCTGGGATCAAAAGCAAGGACATTCAGTTACAGACATTTAGTAAGCAGCTCACTTGCTCTTCGTGTTTTACTTTAGCGTAGTTTTTACAGCAAGGGTATTCTGTAATCCCTCTTTTCTGGCTGTGTTTTTTCGGCCACAAACTTGATTTACACAAGTAATTCTCCCAAACCTGCACGTGCATCACCGTTTCACGTGTAAATTGCCCAGCATGGAAACCCCATGAATGACAGGCAAGTACACATTTCAGATAATTTGAAGCTTCTTTAACTTATATATTCTTAGGCTACAACAATTATTTTATTAACTAAAGCAATTTCTTTTCCTATCCATGCTCATCTTTTCCCAATTTTCCAGTGTCCGATTTCCACAATTCCAGCCAGAACACCTACATACCTTCTGTATTCTTTTCACAGCAAGAACAATGGTTTTATTGGGAAACTTCACAGTCAATCAGGACAATATCATGTTCAATTTCTAGGTTGATTTGTTGCTGGCTGGTGAAACTGACAAACTGCTCGACAGACACTCAAAAGAATTTAAGAAAAAACACAACAACAGAATTTCAAAAGTTTTGATTATCAAATAGAAATCCCCATTCAGCATTGTCATTCACCAATTCAATTTTCTCTGAAACAGCATGTGCATAAAAAAGATTCTCAAACTATGCATGGAGCAGAGATGGCTCTTTTTAAGAGTAGAGAGGTGAAGCATCCCCTCAATAATAAATTATAAGTGCCTGTGAAGTGTTGTGTATTGTCAACATAGTAGTAACTAGCTTCCCACCAAATTAAAGACAAGAACAGTATGGATCAACAGGCTGGCTCTGCAGATGCAATATGTATTTGACAGTTTGTTTTTAGCAGTGCAAAATGTAATATAGGATTTCAGATTTAGACTTAAAAAGCACCCGTAGAACTCCTCTGTTTTTCCCTGGGACACTTATCACCCTTCCTTAAATGCGCTTTACTTGCTCTTATCTGCCCCCTATTTTACTGCATTTAATCCTGTACTTCAGAGTACTGTAATCTGCCAAGTGTTTAATCTGTAGTATTTTGTATTTAATCATATCCTGATGTAACTATCACTGACACTGTTATCTGCTGTATTATTGAATCGTATTTTGTCACACTTGTACTTGCTTGAACCAAAGTCATTGTGTTTATCTTGCTCTTAATTGTATTATTACTTGTACTGTGATACTTGAAATGTATTTGCTTACGATTGTAAGTCGCCCTGGATAAGGGCGTCTGCTAAGAAATAAATAATAATAATATATCATCTCCTTATGTATAATTAATATAATTTCACAAATGAGAAATACCAATGATGAATCTAGATAATGACTGTGGAGAGAATGCAGTAAAGTTGCCTTCAATAATGTGCAAAAAAAACAAAAAAAACCTTGGCTGTGTAGAGATCAATTAGCTGTAGCTGTCATTGCTTTTTGTGTGCCAGCAAGAGAGTATTAAAACCAGCTCAGAATTCAACCTCATAAAACATAAATGATTTGTTTTTCTTAATTCAGTAAGCTAATAAAATAATCAATTGGTAAGTGGGTACCATTGCGTTTGAGATAATACCTGTACTGATTGTGTTGATGTAGTACAGCTACAGACTTGATTTACAAAGCCTTACCCACGATTTACTAAAAGACTCAGAGATCGGTTTTGACATTTTTCTAGTCATTATTTGCAATCAATGAGTTTTTGAAAAGACTAACAAATCAGAGCAAAATAATTGTGTTTCCCTAGGTTTGTGGAATAACATGCTCCCTATCTGACTTGCTTATCAAAAAATCATGAAATCATGACTGATCTTATACAGTAGCACATAGGATTTACTGTAAACATGGCCTAACCATGTGAAGTATTTACAATCATTTTACAGAATAATGTGTTCAACTGTGACATAGAACTGAATTTCAAAAACTATTAAGAACCCCAAAATGAAATGTCTGAGCGAGTTATTTGTGGTACTTTATTGGGTGCCCCTTTCCTTTCTGATAAAATTGTACTTATGCCAATGTGAAGTTCAAAACTTTGAGAATCAAGTCTTATGTATTTAACCACTGGGTCCTTTTTTTGCCTTCAAGGATCACTGTTTTATGACACCCTCTGTGATGACCTTTTCATTGCTTTTCTATGCTCTGATTAAATGAATAGATACAAGTGTGAGAATGACAAGCATGTTTGTCCCATCTAGCAAGAAGGGCCCCTTGGTGTAGCTCTCTATAAAACTGCAATGAAAAGAAACCCTCAGTTATTATTATGTTATGAACAAGGATCCATGAACACATATCAAAAATAAGTATTCATCAGAATATATTTATAGGAAGTAAAAAGCACAATAAAATACAAATTGAGAGCGATAACTTGATGTTTCAGCAGGTAGCCTGTTTTTATGCTTCAGTATCTGTGGGGAAAAAAAAACACAAAGCTGTAACTTGATCAAATACCCATTGCTCTGTAGAGTGTGACTTCCAGAATCAAGGCAGCTTATCAGACGATGGCTTTAAAATGAGAAATGCTTTTCTTTTCACATTATTCTTCAATAGAAGTTCATGATTCTTCCATCTCCAACAATAAACGACTTACAGTAATTTACAGATTTAAACACAGGGATAATATTAATACAGAAAGATATTGGCATTTTTTTTTACTTCATAGAATCCCTCACATAATACAATTCTGGATTTAATCAACTATACTTGACTGAGTTGAAGAGGGAGTGGGTCTCATTGAGTATCACTTCACACCATTTAACTACAGGATTTTATTGAATAAATTACAGAATGAGCTGTTTAACACTTTATATGATTTGCAATGTGGTTTTATTGTGATTTTCTGAGCCTTGTAGGTAACTGCTATCATCAAATATGAGGTGCTTGACACAAATGTGGTCTACTATTGTAAAGCCTTGTGATTACAAAAAGAGAGTTTTGTTGTTGATAAGCATTGGTTTTTGGGGCCTCGGAGAAAGCAATTTTGAGAGTGGATCAAAGAATAATCCCTTACAATATAAGAATTGCATTCAGTTTTACTCACTAATGCTTTCAATTTAGTTTTGATTTCAGGTTGGATAAAATCATAAATCTGGTATCGCTCAAAGGTTATTTTTATATTCTGAATGGCCTAAAACTAAGACAAAATCCATTTAAATTAAATTAAACACACCCAAATACATAGTGCTGTTTTCACAACAGCGATGTACAGCTATGGCTAAAAGTTTTGCATCGCCTAGGATTCTCGGATTGAGACATTAATTAAAAAATAATAATAATTTAGATCACGTAATCAAAGAAACTACAAAACGATATCAGAAGTCTACCATAAGTCATATTAGTTTATTCTACAGCTTACATAGGGAATGGCACAACTGATAAAATGTATGAAATTATTTCATTAGCTATAACCCCTTTTAAAAAGGCAGCTGAGCTACAATTTACTTCCATCACATTGATTTGCTCATATCATTTAAAAAGTTTGAAATATCTTAGAGTGGCCTTGTTATTATGTATTTAATGCATTGAAGAAAATTCATAGGCCTTTGAACAGGACAGAATATTGATGTTCTGGGCTCTTGCTTGCAAATCTGTATTCGTGCAAGCTACAGCCTGTCTTAAGTTAAACAGTAGGCTTCTAATATTGGCGGATATATCACAGTTGCTTTTTGCTGTTTATCTTCATTGCACTGCCTCCGGGCTTTGCAGGAAACATGTATATTTATATAAAAAATGCAGATCAGTATTTCAGTAGTCTGTGGGGTTTCACAATTAAATTGCATTTAGTCTCCAGGGTGTCTAGTATGATCTGCATATGCGAGTACTCTTATTAGCTTCCAATTAGTACTTTTGAGATGAGATTGCATTAATCAGCAGCACCTGGATGAGCAGAACAGCCCTTTGGTACTCTTTGAATTCAATATGAGTACAAGCCTTTACATTTCAGCCGTATGAGGTTTCTTTAACCCTATTCTGAGTTTCCGGTCTTGCTTTATCTCCTCTCTTTTGAAAGATGCCTTTTATAGACCGTGTTTTGCATCTCTGATAGTCAAAGTCATCTCAGTCTTCTGCAGTTTGTGATCTCCATTGCCTGCTTGTAAATTCCAAAACATGACTCTATCTCCTGCATGCGTCTGTCCCCAGAACGAACTTATCTCCAGCATCCTATTACCCAGAGGTTGCTTTGAACTCTGTGTATTGATCCTCCAAAGGTTGTTCTGACCTCTACATCTAGATTTGTACGGCTGCAAATTGTATTGTGCAAGTCCTTTGACTCCAGTCCGCAGCCTCCTATGGTTTTTGAGTCCTCAGATTCCTTGATAGTAAGGTTTTAATCTTCACACATCCAGGGGCTTATGGTTTGTACAGGAACAGGCAAAAGAGCAATATTTTGTGCATAACATTACTCCTTAATACATGTTGAAGTGCTGTGGTAAAGGCATGGAAAATTGTTAAATATTCAGACTAAATTACCACTGCTGAAAAAAATTGCCCACTCATCAAAAATACCTTTAGAAGACTTAATGGGACGATGTAACATCAATTTCCGCCACAGATCTTCGGGATATTTTAAATGTGCTGGAATTTTCTTTCTATAAATCTTTTTTTCAAAGTGAGCCTGTATATCGGAGCAATACAGGAGGATATATGGCTGAACTGACATTAGCATCCAAGACGCTTATCTTATACAGTACAGTGTCTGTGTTTATTTTCATTGTTGCCTTCATTCATCTGCCTGTGTTCTGTATGTAATACAATTTTACCTTAAGGAAATCAAAACTTGCTCCTGACAATCAAGCATTTGCATATAGAGCACCTGATGATTGGAATAGTCTACCAGAAGGCATATTAAATGAGTACAACAAACACATTAAAAAGCACTTTATTGAATTATTAAAAAAAACAAAAAAAACAACTTTGTTCGTAGTAAGTGTTGATGTTTGATTTGCTGTTTTCATATTGCGAGTGACAATGCGTTTATAATGTCTGTGGTGGCTGTTGTCTCCCTTGTTAACAAAATGTTGCATCTCTAGAGTTATATCCTGGAGAGCAAACATTTTAAATAAATACATAAATATACTATAAAGCAAAAAAGTAGAGAATGACTTCCCTCTGTGTGTTTTGGAAAGCAAGTGCATATAGGTCGATCTAATCATCAGTATTACTTAATTAATAAATCAGCCAGTATATGCATAGGACCAGGATTGCCATCAAAAATACAGGATCAAAACCAGAAAAAGATTGTTATCACCCAGTTATATGATATATTATTGTCAAGTCTTGGAAAACAAGGGTGGTTACAATGGGAAGATGCGCCATATCAGTGGCAATCTGTGACCTTTAAAATGTTGCACGGTGTGTGTCTTTTATACCCAAGTCATTACTTGTCAGGATTAACTCACCAGTTTCATTTATAGCTGTCACTTTGAACCCGATAACCCCTGAATTAAGAAATGCTGAAAAGATTTTTTTTTTTAAAAACAGATAACATTAATGTCTACAATATTGTTAATGTATTTATATAACTGAATAGTAGGTTCAAGTTTTGTGTGTCAATATATCAGAACCTTGTCAAAACAGAAACTTCATAATGCCTATTACAATCATAGATCATCATAAACAACAAAATCGGTTTTAAAAAATGCTGCATCTCGGTATAATTAACATTTTTTTTAATAAAATAGTTGTGAAGCAATAGTTTTAAAATGAGACTGCACTGTCAGTAACATTAAATCATAATATCGTGGTTTATAACTTTGTATTTGTGAGATTGATGTATGTCTTCCTCCTGCCCCAGGGCCTCCCTGGAAATGAGATTATGATGGTCATTCTCAATACATATTCTTTACATGTTGGGACATCAATTTTGAATAAATGTAAAAAAATCAATAGATTTCATGGTTTGGAATTTGATAATTCATGACATATTGAACATTTAGACAAGCAAAGCATAATGCCAAACCAGTTCATCATTAAGATTGTCTATTGGCAATGTACCAACATGGTGCCAAAGTTATTTACAGGTAACTGAGTATTGGTAATGAAGTTTAGACCATTTTGAGCTTCTTTTTTTAATGGTGTATTATTTCCTAGATGCTTAATTAATGGTTGTTTCGCTGTTGCGTTAGAATTATGGCTGTTGATCCTGCACCAGTAAGCTTCTAAATAATGCATGTGCTGAATTTATAGTCACAAAGAGCAGTAAACTCTTTTATCAGGTTTGCTTTTATTGTCGATTGATCACTACACAACGTACACAATGTACATTCCCACCAGGGAGAAAAGTTTAAATTAAATCAAGCACAATTCTAGAGGAGTAATGGCTTTTATTTAAAATTACTTAGCCAGAAACCAACTGACATCTCATTTGCAGTCTTGGAGTGCCTTCAGGAATATTACACAGACACAGCGAATATCTTTGAAAGCATACAAATGGCAATGGTGCTTTTAAAAAAGCCAAACACTTTAAACTTTAGTATGAAGAGAGACATAGTTGGCTCATAAATATTTACTATAATTGGCTGAAAGTAGGACAGCTGTTGATGTTTAGAAACCGTGTCAGGATGCATCTCGTTCCCTGAATGAGGGTATTCTGTATGCTGAAGACACAGGTAAAACAGGTTTATTCATAAACAGAGTCTGCTGGCCTCTTTACGCTGTTGTATTGAAAACTAACTGAAATGAAAGTTGCCATCCATCAAGAAGTTCTGTGTGCACCTGTGAAAAAGCTGCACTCTGCAATTTTAAGTTTTAATGAAATGTTTTGAGGCATATTCATCTGCAGCACACTGAAATCATATTCCCTTCCACTTGCGAAGTTCCATTGCTCTGTAGTTATTTTTATTTTTACACAACAGCAGCTCAAAAAGACGACTAAGTGAGTTTCACCTAGTATATCACATAACCCTCTAGCCTCTTTAGAATCAGAGTCATCAACTAACCAAGTGCTGTCCTTTTAATGCCTTCTCTTACATGTGAAATGGACCAATTTGGTTTCATGCTGTGTGTTTCTTGGTATTGGCTATAAGGGAATGTATTATCCAGGTAGGTTGTTAATCCTTTTGGCTTTCTTACCTTGAGGGGTAATGTCGATCTTGTTGTCCAGTTTCTCTTTTAAAATGTGGAATAGTATTTGTTCATGGTGTTGTTAAAAGTGCTAACTATTCATCACAACCACTTGAACATGCACATCATGAGCAAACTGATAAAATCACTGCTGACTCGACAAACTCATTAGCAGTTGATGACCTCTCAGTGTATTAAAGTTCTCATAATGCATCAGGTTTTTACAGCACTTGTATAGCACTTTTTTTTTTTGCTACCTTGGTACAGTTGCTTAACAGCATTTTTTGAACAATAACTCGCACATGGATATCTAATGTAAATGCATGCTTTTTAAAGAATATTTCATCATGCGTTTTATTGACAAGTGAAATTAATTCTGGATTTTTTTTACATTGGATGTTGAAGTCATACAATGTACAAAATGTAACACAAACAAGCTCATGTTCTTTACATAACATATTGTTCACCTCATGCTTGGATGAAGCAGACTTGGATTAAAATAACAAACAGTCGCATCTTGAAAACAATCCATCTTTGGAATGCTTTGTTCTTTTGTAGAACATGGTTTTGCAGTCTAGCTCATTTACACTATGCTTTACTCCAAGAACAATAATCATTAAAAACAATTCAGTATAAATAGTACTCTAATCTGAAAAGACATAAATCTGTGTTACATGAATGAGAAATGTGAACTAAGGCAATCTCTGTTTGGTGTATAATTTCACAGTTCTGATTATATTACAAAATCTTAAATGAAATGAATATACATGCAGTTATCCACCTTTTTTTGGACCTTGATTATCAATTCCTTTCCATCCTACAACATTTTATGCAAATTAACTCACAATTGATTTTGCTTTTGAAATGCTGGAGAACTCCAAGATCTGCATCTTCTTTCCTGGCCTGTGCCAGGAGAACTGTGTTAGCTTTTCATTACACCTCTATCTGTTTTCTGTCAACTTCCTTTATGTAATAGGGATTCTATACTGTTCTGACACCAACTCCCATCTTTTTTTTCTTGGTTACAGATACCCCATCTTTTCAAACATCACTCAATGATGTCTGCAATAAGTTTCAACTAGACATAAAATGCATTTTGCTATTCTTTCTCTGTACAGTGCATCTAGAACTACACTGTAATTACCAGGTTTTGCAATCAGAAATCATTCGATTTTGTTTCAAGCCAGCAAATATAATTTAGCATTTTGTTATTGAGACCCTGTTTTATTTTTGTCTGTTATTTCTAATGGCTAGACGCTCCAGCCAGACTGAAAGAAGCCCCTTAACGTAGTAACCAATACTTTCAATCAATCTTTATTTATCACAAAGCGCTTTACAAGATACAGTAAAAAAAAAAAAAATTGCATAATACATTAAATACTGTGGAAAAACAAAGCATAATACATTAAATACAAGGCTAGCATGTGCACATTCTAAAACATTGGTTTTAGTGGATGTCATATAGAATCATGAGAAGATGCAGTGAAAGATCAGAAGTAGCAGAGACATCACTTTAAAACCTATTTTCTTATAGCAAAGGCCTTTCCATGTTTACAGCAGATCTGTTCAAAGCAGAAAGTCCAAACCATGGTTTATTCTAAAATGCACCAAAGGGGTTTCATTTGAGCTCCACAATCACATCATTAAAACAATACACTGTAATGGGCAGGGGGGGGGGGGGGGGGGGGGATTGTGTACCGTTTTTTTACAGTAGCTACTATGTAACTTCACCTGCAATTAAAGTGTAAGTAATGACAGATTTTGCCAACTCTGTACCAATTATTTTTAATTGGTGCATCATGTTTATCACTTATGCTGGGCATTTTAATTAAGTCGGATATCACAGGTATGTTGCCCTTGTTTTGAATGGATTATTTTTAAGTTGATCATTTATATGTACTGTGTAAGGCTTGCTGTATATTCTGAATATTAGAAATATATTTAAGTTCTAAAAGGTTTAAAAGGAGAGAAAAAAACAGTGAGACATCTGAAAATGACAGACTTTAACTGCATAGCATATCATTGTGATTGTCTAAATATGCATTTCTATGGCATCAATGTCCCTGGTGCAGCTGCAAAATCTTGATTAGGTGTGAAGGGCACTCTATGGACATGCTTATAAAGAACACGAAGTCCTAGCAATAAAGGGTAAACAGATTTTTAAATCAATCATAAAATTACAGATGGCAGTCCACAATACTTCAGCAGAGAAGCAAAGCAGTGTTCTTCATAATGCTCTCTGTGCAGTCTATCTCTCTTTATAGACCATTGCCTTTTCAATGAATTGGAACATGAATATTCTGTCATATATTCCCCATTGCAACACGCCAGGCCTAAATAATTCTGTCTTTTGTAACACACACTTAATCTAGACTGCATCCCGCACTAGAATTATCTGGTTTTGTTTTTAACACGTAAAATTAATTTATATTGTATATACATGGTTTATTTATTTTATGTTGCATGGGTTTGCTGATGGATAAGAGGTTCCTAGAGTTAAATGATGTTTTGGAAGTGGTTAAGTAGTACTTACAATAACATTGTCTGTTTCGCAGCTTTCACACACAGACCATTTCAAACCAAGATCCTCAAGCATTAGAAATTACATTGCATACCATGGTGACACTGGGGACAATTACAAATAAGGCTACATCTGCTCAGTCATCAGAACATTTTGGCTTGTGTTTCTTGAAGATGGAGTCATGTTTTCGTGGTTGCAGTGAAATGCTGAAATCCAGTCAAAAATGTGAATAATAACTTGTTCAAACTTCAGTGTGCAATACGTGGCCTGATTTGGCAACACTGCATGCTTGCATGCTTTCAATCAGCAATATGAAACCCCAAGAAAAAAATGTTTTAATGAAATCTTGCAACCGAAAAACCCTATGTTATGCCTGTAACAGTAAATGAATGAATGTCAAGTTATCGATCATACTTATTATGTAATTCCTTTTGAATGTTTTAGCAGCATGCATCAACTACTTAACTTTGTCTATAAAAGGTCTTGAACAAACTGAGACTAATTAGATCGTATACATCTACAGGCGAGTCCTGAAGTACAAAATTATCAATACTGTGAGTGAGTCTGCATATTCATACTAACTTTACCTAATAAACATAATACACTCAATATCAAATGTTTTTATATTTCAATCCACTTCTGGTAGTTTTGCCCAAGTATTCATGTTACATTGTCAATGTAAATTATTATAATGCTGTCTGATACACAGCTAATGCCTGTCATGTTATTCTAACTGATTTAACAGTTTGTAATTAAAATTATATATACAGTAGGTAGTGAACAAAAAAATGGAAACACCTGGGTAAATGAGGGACACCAAGGGCTTCCACACAGGTGTGGCTCATGCGTTAATTAAGCAAATAACATCCCAGCTTGTTTAGGGACATGTATAAAAATGCTGGACAGGCCTGGATGCCTATAATTATGGCTAGCATGATTGCAAGAGGAGACCTCAGTGACTTTGAAAGAAGAGTGATTGTTGGGGCATGTTTGGGGCGTGTTTTGGCAGTGACCAAGACAGCTCAACTTGCTGATGTTTCACAAGCAACGGTGTCTAAGGTGATGTCAGCATGGAACTCAGAGGGAAAGACATCATCAGCAAAGGTCAACAGTGGGCGGAAGTGCATACTCCAGGATCGTGATATCCATGCATTAAGCTGAAGTGCAAGGCAAAACAGGCGAGCAACTGCAGATCAATTGACTGCAAATTTCAACCAGGGGCGCGAGCTGCCAGTTTAATCAAAAAAGGTCTGCCGAGAACGCCACAGAGCGGGATACCATAGTGGCCCAATGCCCTATTAAGTGACTTTACATTGGTGTTTCCATTTTTTTTTTTATCACTACCTGTGTGTGTGTGTGTGTATATATGTATGTATGTATATGTGTGTATATATATATATATATATATATATATATATATATATATATATATATATATATATATGTATATATATATATATATATATATATATATGTATGTGTGTGTGTATTCTAAGCAAAGAAATACTGTTCATGCACTACAATGCTTAATTTGAACAGTGGTGCAGACCAATATAAGATATGTCAATAATTAAAGAACTGTCTCAGTTAAATACTGGTCACAATCATTCATTTTGTGCAGTTGAACAAACCTTACATTTCTTGTTGATTTGTGATCTGCTAACTTGGAGACACACTTGGTCACACAGTCTGCACAAGATGAATGATTGTGACCAATATTTAAGAGACAGTTCTTTAATATTATATACACTTAAAATACAGAATATCAACAATTTATGTCCATTATCGTGCTGAGATTTTGTATTTCTGTAAAGGATCGTTCATGTTACAAGAGCCTGTTTATAAACTGCAGTATTGTAATGTCTGTATTTTAATTTTTTTTACGTGTTAGTTTAAATAAGTAAGGTGACCTAGTATCCAGAAAGATAGGTCTGTCTTTTTTTTTTTTAAATCAGCTAGTAACATACACTATTAACAGGTCAAATTACCTGCCACAGCAATATAGAGAGAGAATATAAGAACTCAATGTAGCCACAGGACAAACAAAACGAGTTTGGCTCTAAAAGGCTGGCAATTCACACTTCTTGAAAACTGAAAACTGTCACCCTGGGCAAACAGCTAGTGTGTTGTGATGTTCAGCTAACAGCATTTAACGTCTAACCTCTGTCTTTGAAAGCTTCTTACAGAAAATCAAAATGCAAGATATCTTTTGTCATCAGAAAAGGTTTTCTCATTTTAAAAAGTCAGTGCTTCTGGGCATTTTTATTGTTTTTATTACAATTGCTTCCATACTGTATTCCTTGATTAAATATACAAGATACACTTTGTGTAAACATGCATTGTACATTAAGGGTTATGGTATGAATACAGCCCTTCTTACGATGCACTTTTTGTCATATAGACCTATATTTCTTTCAGCCTAATGTACTGTGTCCTTTTGGAAGCAGTTTAAGTCTGGTATATGTTAAATAGGATTAAATCTAAAGTGATGGTGTCACTTTAGGAATTCTCTGTTGGTTTCCTCCTTCATTGTTGGATTCTGTGTATCTAGTGTTTGCCAACCGAAAAGGAAAAGTATTCTACACAACTACCCTTCATATGATTTCACTATATTTTAATAAGACTTCCAGACTGTGCTGACTTAATTGTTCCAGTGCCATTTGGTTACAAATAACCTATAGCTGACACCTGCTCTCGAGTTCCTGGGTGTACAAGAGGAAGCTGGCTCAGTTGTGGGATCATCAACACAGTTCATCATGTATATATACACTGTGTAAAGCTTACTGTATATTCTGAATATAGATAGATCTGAGGACGCCCACTGAACCTTCAGGTCCCCTGCTGTGTGGGAAATTGCTGCGATAAGGAGAAAATATTATTGGACATTGCAAATTGTGGAGAAAAATATGGGGTAAAATAATTGGGCAGACGAAATAAATAAATAAATAAATAAATACAATTTAAAAAACACCATTGCCTCTTGAAGATGCTGTTTTGCTATATATCACTTGAAGGGGGAGTGATGTGATATTCAAATAAAGTACTAAGTAATAACATTCTGAACTCAGAAATTAAAAATCCCTGTAAAAACCTGAAAACTGATACCTTTTATCATGTGATAACTCAAAATGTGACTGAAAGTCTCAGGGGAGTAAATTAACATTACTGCACAGTCATGGTTCTGCCTAGTGAAACAAACTGCTCCTGTTTAAATAGCTCCATATCAGATGTAGCGACTGTAGTAAGATTCACTATAATGAATGGGAACAGCAATAGCTGCCATTAAAAACATTTGGAGAAAACCGACATGGACATTGATTCAAAAAGGATAAGGAATAATATAATTTTCATGGAAGGGGCTGGTTACTGAAAAATGTGCAGGTCTCCCACTATCCCAGGTGAAGTAAAAAAAAAAAAAAAGTGTGAAAAGCTTGATACATCAGTAATTTAGGAAATATAGAGAGGTTAGGTAGTCCCTTGAGGTAAAACTCACAAGTTAACTAAAACGGGCTTGCAGGTCCGATATTGAAGACAGTGTATGCCTTTATAATCTTAGTGCAACAAAAGTTAAAATAAAAAAAATGCTGTCATAGTTCAGGACCATATGTTTCTAATGAGATTTTCATTTGGCCATGACTCAGAGTAAAGAATGCCTAAATAACTTAACAAGTCATTGATCACTCTAATTTATATCCTGAGATCATGCAGTCACAAGAGAACAAGTATTCTATTTATACCTAAAGTAGGTCAAACTGTTATTTCAGACATCAAAGAAACACCAGTAACTAATGTTACCCAGCAGACACATACATAACCTTGCCCCACCCCTTCATCACCCTCCCTCCTCACACACACACAGCTTATACATTCGATTAATGACATCCCATCATTTTAGATCAACACTTTGACTCTCATTGTTGCAATCAAATTGAAATCAGGTGACTTTGCCAGGTGACGTCTGACTGATTTAAAAGGCACAGAGGAGCCACATTTTAATTATAAACTGCCCAAGACAGAAGGTGATGGGCCTCACGGAGTTTGAATGAAGGATGACAGTGAGAGGATTACTAAGAAGGTAACAGCTAGAGGGAGTACAGAAATGTCTTATTTTACATCACCTTGCCACAGTTCTAATACCAGCAGGCCAACAGTAGTACTTTGAATGCAAAAATTGTGTTTGAACTAAAAATATTTGTGATGAATAAATTCAGATGTTTAGAAGTAGCTGTCACACTGTAAGGCAGATCCCAGAATTGATAGGGGTTGTTCCTGAGTGACATTTGAGAAAAGTGAACCAGTAGACTGATTCCCAGAATACATAGTCAGACTGTGACAATACACAAAGATATGGAAAGGAAGTGGGGGTCACCAATGGTGTGGAGTAGCAAACTCTTCTGTGGCAGAGAAAATAAATAACAATAGACATTGAACACGGTGATGCAATCTAATGAACTGGTAATAGAAAAGCCTAAGACCTATAAAAAAAAAAATCTTTAAAACATGCAGAAATGTATTAGCTATAATTGTACAGGAAAAATGAAAACACACTACAATACAGTAGGGAGAGATTGAAACACAAATTTGAGATTTTATTCCACCTTCGACATTCCCACAATTAAAAAATAAAGACTTGCAACAGGCACAAGATTCACCTCATTAATGTGTCTTTAGTGAAAAAAAAAATACTGCAATACACTAGAGAGGTATGGAAACATGAACTTGAGATTCTACTCCACTAATATATGAATGTATTAATTTAATACGAGAGTTGCTAAAACATTATATTGACAGAGGTCTTTGAAAGAACAGGATTTGGTTCAATGTGATTGTTAAACCGCACCAAAGGGATGATCCTATATTATATTGGTAATTATACAAACCTTGTATTTTCAGAATTACTGAGAAAGGAAGTGGACATGAGGAAAAGGCAATCAAATGGCCCGAATCTCTGCTATCAGTCTTACAGAAAACAAGAGGAGCTCATTTGTTCTGAAATCCAGTCTACAACTACAAGGTTCACAAATCAGGTCTGTAAATTACTTCTGGGAAGCGATATGCACCTACAAGAAAACAGGTAGATTAGGAGTAAGCGAAAGTATTAAATGCCCTATTTTAATCCTAGCAACACTGCTGTGGTTGTGTAGCCATCGGAGGTGTGCTGCCAATGTTCAGATTAAAATAGGAATATCTGTCTCAGGAGCAGGTTTTTGATTTTGTATCATACCAGTTTAATGTGAACTTTTTGCAGGTTTATGTTATTGTTTGGTTTGAATAAATTGTTGCAGTTACTTTTCATTTGTGAAAGTTTAATTACAAAATGAACATCATATTATACATATTATGGCTGTATTTAATAACATGCATACAAATAATTTTTTCAATATTCCCAAGATAATCACCATGAAACTGTTAAGGAACGGTCCCCCTTACTGCGCAAGGACACTGTTATTTTGGCAGACACTAGGAGGATGTGTGGTCTGTGTTCTAAGAGAAAGTGCTTGTAGCCAGGAGGTCCCCAGTTCAAATCCTGGCTCACTGTGTAACTCACTGTGTGACCCTGAGCAAGTCACTTAACCTCCTTGTGCTCCGTCTTTCTGGTGAGACCGTGTTGTACGTGACTCTGCAGCTGATGCATAGTTCCCACACCCTAGTCTCTGTAAGTCGCCTTGGATAAAGTCGTCTGCTAAATAAACAAATAATAATAATTAACTCTTTTTTTTTTCTACTATGTCCCTGTAAGTATTCATCTGAATTAATCATGTTAAGGTGTGTTTAAAAGGGCCAGTACATACACAATTATGATAATGATACTGTACATTACTATAGTTTTAAGATATTCATCCAGTGAAATGTAATTAGTTCAAATGTCTGTTATGCTTTACAAAGACTACAATACCTAAAAAGTATTAGGGAATAGTTCACAAGCATAAACCAAAACAAACATGTAGTTAATAAAGAAAGAAAGATTCAGTGTTACCTTGTATCCATGAGTACATGGGAGCTGAAAAGTGAATCTAAATTATGTTAAGTTGAAATATGGTAATACAGTAAGTCTTGTGTCGGTACTGCCCCCTTTAAATACACCTGAATGCATGAAAACAAACCCTTACTGGATCTCCATGTTCATTCAGAGGGTCTTATTGAGAGTGCTGAATATGGTATTAAGTTGGGTCTTGTCCCTGCATCAAAATTTGGCCCATGGTGTCAACACAAATCTTTCCATTATTGGCACTTGCACGAACCCTACATGTGTAACCACCTACATGTAAGCAGTTTGCTGTTGGCAGCTTGTTCTCTAAAGACAAAATGGATGTGCCACGTCTAATTGTTCTGCAGTTTCTTTCACCAAGAAGCCAATCATGTGGTTTGTAGTGATAATGGAGGTGTAGGTTTCAAAATTAAGTAAACGAGTCACGTGTTGACAATCTGATATGCTCTCTGAAATTAGAGTAGCTTTTTCTTTTTTTTCAGTTTTAGTATAATTCCTTGCTCAGCAGCTGTCACACTGATTAGGGTATGCATCTACCAGATAAATGATAAGAATGTGCATGAAGGTTAGAGTTGTGGGTGTATGTACAACGTGTATGTATAGTAAGTATGCTAATAAGTGACTGCTTCGATTACGTCTTGATAGTAGCAGGGGGTTAGATGGGGTTGTGGAGTATACAATCCCCAGAGTAAATTGTTTAAAACCCACAGTACATTTGGATCAAATATGTCCTTACCAAAGACGTTTGTATATGTGTAACTACAGTTAAAACTTGCCTTTGACTGTAACTAAACTTTTCAAAAGATTAAAAGCATGAAAAATGTGAGTGGGATGAAACAATATTATCATAAGATGTAAATTAACTTGTCTTTGATGCTCTGAAAATTCTGATATAGATTATAATGAAAGTTACATTATGTGTCTCATAACATTATCAATCTAGATACGCCTCTGCAGAATAATATCTGTCTCGGCCAAGAGTGTCAAAAAAGGCAGCATGCTTTATACTTTCGAGACACTAATAATAACTCATACTCAATGCCATGCTCCAGTGAAGTGACATCTCGTGAAGATTGGGTTGAATTACAAGGCATTTTGTTTTGACTTTAGGTGGGATGCTTGTTTATCATTATTTGCTGGATGGTTTGCATTTAGCTTTACTGTTTATAGACACCCTGACAGGATTAATAATCTCTGCATAATGGCGTGCCAGTAGTTAAAATACAATTAGTTATACATTCTATAACAATGGAACTACTGAAATGTATGCCAAATAAGATTTAGACATACCAGTCATTACATCATTTTCACTTTCATATGCTTATATGATGTCCTAAATTATGACAGAATGGCAAATCTCTTTGGTTCCTACTGTAGTTGAACTCTAGATCACATCATATAACAGCCAGCTATTTATGTAACCGCAGAAAATGACTACAACATTACCAAGATAAAACTGTACCCATAATTCATTAAATGTGTTGCTTGCCCTTGAACCCTGTAGCATAACCTTCAGTTAGTGTTTCAAGATGCTGCTACTTTAACCACAAAAGCATGAAATTGCGTATTCCATACATAGACTATTTATAACAATTAATAAATGCCCCTAGCACAGCCTGTCCTCTTAAACACCATGTATAAATACATACGTACCGATAAAATACATCTTGTATGCAATGTATCATAATCTCAACTGTGACTATATAGAAGCAGTAATTGTTGAGCCATGAAAGGCATAGATAAAAGATAGCAGCTCAGGGCCACTCGAGTTGACAGATCCTTCTAAAGGAATTACTGCTCGTTCACTTTTGTGGTCTGTTGGTGTCTCTTCATTTATTTGCACTAATAAAAGAGCAAAACAATTGTCACATCCCATTGTGTTACCTGGATTCCATTTATTGTGTCTGTGGATTGATGTCTAAAGAGTCTTTTAATCACATATGTACAATGCTGGGATCCTGAGACCTATATAATCCAATATTACTGTATATTTTTAATGTATGGGTTATATACATTGAGATATTTTCTGGATGTTTTGGGACACACATTTTTTTTGTATTGATTTTATATGTGCAATATACTTATACTGAATAATATGTATGTCTATTTTAGTTAAGTTTGAAATGAGGGGTGTAGCTAATGCTGCCATGATGACTAGCTGGGTGTCAGTTTAGTGTGTAGGAGAATGTAGTATCAGTAATCCATTTTTGTGCGCCATCTTTAAACACCGATCACTGTGAGGTATTATAAATATTGGGTATAATGGGCAGCAGTGTGGAGTAGCGGTTAGGGCTCTGGACTCTTGACTGGAGGGTCGTGGGTTCAATCCCAGGTGGGAGACACTGCTGCTGTACCCTTGAGCAAGGTACTTTATCTAGATTACTCCAGTAAAAACCCAACTGTATAAATGGGTAATTGTATGTAAAAAAAATAAATAATAATAAATAAAAACATGTGTAAAAAAATAATGTGATATCTTGTAACAATTGTAAGTCACCCTGGATAAGGGCATCTGCTAAGAAATAAATAATAATAATTAAAGGTGGATATTGCTTAAAGACTATTGTTTCAGTAAATGCGTGTCCTATGGATGGGTAGTCTTTTGGTTAGTTGAGAGGTGAAAACTGCGGTATATGATATTTTTCAGATATCTAAAATATACAATCCAAACAGGTATTAAAAATGTGTACTTTTTTCTTGACATTTGAGTGAAATGCAGAGAAATGTTTTGTAGCATATCTGTCCTTCACTAGGTCTCCCAAGATACTCCATAGGGACAGATAACTTTCTCCCGTGGATTTTTTCCCCAAAGAGGTTTGCTTACTCATTGAGACACCTTGACAAGTTTCTCATAAATCATCCATTCAAATAGTATCCGAGTGATAATACTTTTAATAAGTCCATATGTTTGCATTACAGTGTGGGTTAAAACTGTGAATATGGCTCAGTGCCTGCAAAATGAATTTGAATTTTATAAAAGTGTCCATTGTGCTTACCTTGGCCTTTTTTATAAAAATCATAAGCACAAAGCCTTATTTTAATGTATCAGCTAAATCGACCATAGTATAAAATGATTCCAGTTATCAAACCACAGCTATTTTGCTAATTTTGTCGTAGATAATTACAATTTACAGAGCTTCAATGCTGGGAAAGCTGGTGCTGGAAAATAACAGGTTGTAGGATACACAAAATGTTTCATAATGACTTAATTTATGGCACACCCACACAGTATGTATGCCTCACTGAATAAGTTAAATTCACTTAATAAAGTGAAACAAATGACGGTACTGTATGTATCTAGAGCTAGATATGGGTTTGTTTAACAAAATACACAATTATTGAACAGGTAATACCTCCTATAAGGCTATTGCAATTACAGTAATCCATCGTGTGTCTGACTTGCAGTGGGACCAGAGTAAGGGCGGATTTGTAAAAAGGCAGATAAATGAATCCTGTTTTAAATACCATTATCCACAGCTGTAACAATTACTATATTTCACACAATTATTGTTTTGAGATTCAGCTTTTATTAGGGAGCGAATATTTCAAATCTGTAGGTGGTCAGGCATTTACCAGTTGCCATTTTACTCTTCTATCTTACAAGGTTAATAATTCATCATCACCTGACTTTACCTTTATCTAGCACCAGCACTTATATTCATGTTGACTTCTTCACTGGGGTTATGCGTTGCAGAACAGAGAGCAGGGACACATGAGGTTTGATCAGTATGTTGTGCTCCAGGGTACTTTGAATAACTATACACTCAAATTCTTGGCTGCTTCAATGCTGTCTGTTCAGCGTTGCCAATTGATTAGAGCCTTTTACAGTCCCAGTGTTGTAGATCATAAAGAAGCAGTCATGCAATTTGGCTTCAGTGCTTCTCTACGCACAGTATGGCTCTAAGTGAAATATGAAGAAAAAACAAAACCGCAAATGCATCTTGGGAGTGCAATACACATGAAATCATTTTAAAAGCCTACGCATTTGTTTGACTTAATAATTGCTCAACATACAGTATTTAAAACTACTTGTTGATTAACTGGGGTGGGGGGTAGAGGTAGGGGCATTATAATTATTGGTATGATGATATGAAAATCTCTTTGTCTGTTTCGTTTGCTCCATCCAGAAAGATCTAATTTTGTTTAACCTAAATGCATATTTTAGTTGGGATTAGTGCCCTCTAGTGGATTTAGCCAAATAGTTTGCATTTATACAGACACATAATGGTTTTTAGGTCTCCATGACATGAACCAAATATATAGCCTAATTGTGGAAACTACTTTCTTTGATCTAGCACTGTTTTGATTCCATTTTCAAATTCACCAGCACCTGGTTTTCTACTAGATTTTTAATTCACTTAAATGCAAATGAATGCTAGGACAGCAGTGTGGAGTAGTGGTTAGAGCTCTGGACTCTTGACCGGAGGGTCGTGGGTTCAATCCCTGGTGGGGACACTGCTGCTGTACCCTTGAGCAAGGTACTTTACCTAGATTGCTCCAGTAAAAAAAAAAAAAAAAGGGTAATTGTATGTAAAAATAATGTGATATCTTGTAACAACTGTAAGTCGCCCTGGATAAGGACATCTGCTAAGAAATAAATAATAATGCTATATTTGATCCTTGCAGTGCATCTATATACTGCATAGTTCATTTGATAATGCATACTTTTTAATACCTGGTATCCTGCTTGTTAATCTATTGGCTGATATCAGAACTGGTAATTAGATACAATCATTGAACACTATTTTTAAAACAAATTATACATCTATGATATAGCCTGAACATTTTGCAATTCAGTATAGTAGTTATATCCCTCTTAGATATACAGCAGTCAACAGAGTAGTCTACAAATAGTCTAAGACATTTCGAATTGTGCATCTAAACACCACGTAATCATTAAAATATTGAACACATTGACAAACACATGCAAATGAATATTGCTTTTCTTTATATAATCAAACTCTGGTGCATTGTTAGTTAAGTTTGGAACATGGAAAACATAGCTAAAGAAATGCATTATTAAAAGAAAAATCTGACTTTTGAACATTTTTTTTCACAAATACCACAGCAACAGAATGTAATCCTTTTCTTCTGAAAACATAAGTACTCATTTGCAGCTTTTTTCAATACTTCTTTAACGCTCACCAGGAGGGTTTTTGTCCCCTTCTCTGATGACGTTCAATTTCTATTTCTACAATAGAAAGATGTGGCGAGGTTTACAATTATTTTTCTGAATGCTGTTATTTTCCTTGTAAACAGTATTTCCCAATTACAGTGCTCCATTGTTATTTCACATTTCAATGATTCACAAATTCAGTTAATGTGTTGAAGCAAATTGCACATGTACTGTTTTACTTTACATGAGCCCGTCACCAATTGACTGTTTCAAATTTTATTCGTTTGCTATCTACAGTAAGATACTGCACTGAAATAATGAGAGAGTACTGTATTAACAGTTAGCATGTCCACTTCAAGATGTACTATCCATATGCATATCTATTATATGTCAGAATAATATTTGCATTCAATTGCAACCAGATAATAGCAGTCTCTTCTTTTTATTCAAATGCACTTCAGAACTGGCTGCACTGTTTTAATGGGGTATCTTAAAAAAAGAAACCGCCATAACATCATATTAGTATGCTACATATAGCAGTTAAAGCACATCCAAATTAATATATATTCAGTAATGTTTCATTCATTTTATACTTTTAAGTCCAGAAGTGAAATTGAAATACCTTTATAGAGTAGGCCAGAATGCATCCTAAGACATCATGAAAACTACCTGTCAGAAAAAATATGAACCCAGTGATGCCCGGAGGTCGCTATTTGTAAACATGACTCCAAACACGTATGACGTCTGAGGGCAGTCACTGTGGAAATCTATACACAACAAAGCACAACATGCTAAAAGGTGTCGAGTCTTGGGAATGTTTCTTGGTTAAAGGGTTAAATCAAATAAAAAAGCTAAATGAGAGAACTGTATACTGAAGTACTAAGCAGCAATAAACGACTTATCTCCATTAAGAACAAAGTCCACCGGTCCCAAACGTATTCCATTAGCCATCAATTGCATTATTTTCATGAACAGGGGGAAAAATGATTGATTACCCTGTAAATCCTAGCCCTGCTTTGCTCAATTGACACTTTTTGTATGCTTAACTTGCCTAATACCACATTTTTTTATTAATGTGGTACATATATATATATATATATATAATATATATTTTTTTTTTTTTCCCTGCAGTGAATCAACAGGAGAAACCGGATGGCATATTTAGAACATTATATTTTATATCCATTAGTGACCACTGAAATGTAATGACATTATTTAATATTCATAGTCAATAACATATTCATCAAAAAAATAAATAAGTAATGGCTGTCTTCCTTTATTGATGCTAAATCCTTCTGTTACCATACTCTGCTCCACTCAATAAAATTGCCCAACCTTTCATTATTACATTCTGCTGTGCACTGCATCAACCACAAGCATATGAACAGTCCTTATAAATCATTCTGCAGACAATAAGGCATCTCAGTCTAACCTCTGCTTATTTTTTTAACTGATTTGAATAAGGCATTATAGCAGACAAGACAGAGTAAAGCACCAACAAGGGGGGGTCATGTAAGCAGCTTACTCCCAAATAATTTCAGTACTTGAAAGTGCCTTTACTTCACTATATTTGTAGCTGAAGGTAGTTCTGCATCTTTCACAGCACTGCTCAGCAATGCTTACTACAAGGGGGGAAAATGCATTCACGCTCCCAGCAGGACATTTTAAATTGCTTGTAAGGCCAAGAACATTTAAATCATGAACTGTAGATTAATTTGAAAAGTGCATGTTTTAATATTGTACAGTACAATAGGCCTATTGTTTGTTATCAGTGTGCTAACCATTTCCTCGCATTCTTCTGCTTCACATGCATTAAGAAAACGAAATATTTCTCAGAATTTACAACTTGAATAATCAGCTGTAATGCATTTGCCCATACAGTGTCCCTTTTTCAGATTTAGTTATGCATGGTACTGTAAGTTTCATTCTGGTTTTAATGAGAAGGTAGGGCCTTGTGCAACCCAGTTCTCCCGCTGAGCTTGGCAAATAATTCCATTGCAACTCTATCTCACAGCCTCAGACATGCAATCTTCTTCTACTCAGCTTTCATTTTCTCCAACCCCCCCCCCCCCCCCCCCCCAAAAAAAAAGTATTTGATTGGAGCATCCAAACATGAAAGGTTTAGAAATGTAAAGTGCATGTTCCCTGCTTTTCCTTTCTTATCGATGGCTAACTTTTCCTGCAGTTGGTTCGTGGTCCAACACTTCTTTGATTCCCAGGATAATGCACTTCAGGGTGTCAAAAGCATGCTTTTCATCTGTTACACTATTAATACAATGCATCAGAATAGTTTGCAAGTTGTAAAGCATGTCAATCATAATTCCAATGCAAACCTTTTGCAAAAATATGTGACACAGTAACCTTAATAAAGCAACATTAGCTGGAAGTAACTCAATTGTGCTCTAAGATACATTCAGCTGTATAATGAACCCTACTGCACTTTAGAAAGCAGCTAATTTGATTTAAAAAACAAAAAACAAAACAGTATTTCTATGGCCTGCTCAATGTCCTTATCTTAATCGAATTGGACTACACGGAAAAGAAAATGAAAAACCGCAAAAGTCTAATGGATGAGATGAAGAAACTAATTTTCCAGTGCTGAGATTCTATCTAATTTCTTCAAAAGCATTTTGCATCCAATTACACTGTGACTGAGAGGTTAAAATATATAACCTATTAACCAACAGGGAAACTTCATAAAAGTTTGGCGGTGGATTCAACTTGAAGTTGTTTTCTACTATTGAGAGTTAAGAGGCAAAACTTTCTACTTCTGAACCAATTTGTCTCCATGGCACTAAATAGCTTAGATTTGGAGGCCATGTACTGTAGCAACATGTTGGGTAACAGAAATGTATCTCACAATGAATACTATATAGACCTAATATATGCATTTTGAGAACTTTATTAATAAACTATTAAAATAAAACAATACAATATGCAAAAAACACATAGAAAGGCTTGCAACCTATAGTTTATCAAGTCTGCTTCATGCTTTAAACTACCACATTGTACTGGCTGCTGTAAATAGAAACTGGCAAACATAAGTGGCAAATATGAATTGGGATGCTATTATTCACAACTTTATCAGATGCCACGGTACAATATCAAATATATTCTTTTTTCAGTTGCTGATTCCATTAATACCAAGATATGCCGAAAATATCAAATTATAAAAACAGGTCAATGTTAAACTTGATACAAGTGATGAAAGAAAAGCTTTTATACAGGTAGGATAACAAATAAAAAATAAACTTTGGTTCAACAGTAACAATTATTTCCACTAAAGTAAGGGTGCACAAGGTCATTTTTAACTACAGAACAGATGTCATGTACAGTTAATAAAACCAAATCATGTTCTTTTGGTACTTGAATGGACAGATCAAAGTGATATTTTCTAAATCCAACCCACAAAAAAGATTATTCCAAAGTTTAATGTATGAAACAACCTGTGATTGGGGACATGACTGCTGAAAATGCATGACCAGGTTGAAATCGGGTTCAAACAGTATTCGAGGGGTGTCTTCAAAAAACTTGATAACCCCCAATACCAATACCAGATTAATATTCTGATTAACATTACCATCAACATTTATTTTCTGGAGAATAAAAAAAAAGGTGTAGTGGAAATAAAACCTCAACAACCCGTAAAACAGATACAAATTTCAGAAAGGTGTATTTGGTTCTGAAAAGAAGAATGCAAGTATTCATTTTAATGTTGATTGGTCAGCATCCAGTTTCAGTGCTTAATATAGATTCTAAACAGCAATGACTAGCGTAATGTTTTTATAACAGCAGCTGTCAAAAATAGTAGGCTACTGCCCCAATAAAATCAGACAAAACAATCCAATGTAGGACTGATACCCATTATGGCCTGGCAAAAACAAAGCATATCTGGCTGCTGAAAACAGCATTTGGGACCACTCAGCCCTGACACTTTTGTGTCAATGTCAAAAGTCAATGTGTTTCGTTAACCACTACACAGCACTCATTTTACAATAACCAAATGCAGCTCAATGAATCAGTCACTCCAGCCTTCTAGTTTGAATTTAATGGGCACTAGGAATGGGAAGTATCTGGTGTTGACTAGTATCAGCAATGTATTTCTGCTTTGTGGCAAAACAACATCCATTATGTTTGGGCAATGGCATGTTTAGTAACAAAATAGCCTGAAGCTAACAAGTTCTGACATTATCTTATTCTTATCAAAAACACATCTGTCAATCCCACGCATTTCTATTGATTTGATTCTCAATTGAACAATATTTTTTTAGTTATGGTTCCATAATTTTATTTTGTGCAAGCTAATGCAAGCAATTTGGGTTATACAAGATACTGATTACTAATGACATGCCATCTCAGATTTCACAAATTATCTGACCTCTGCTACCCAAAATAACACTGTCCAGTTGTGATGAATCTCAACTCCTTGCACACCCATACCATAGAGGGAGAAAAGAAACGGCACAACCCGGTTAGGATTCAGTATGTTAAGGGTTTGTCATTGAGAGAAGATGTTTCTTGTCAAAATCTGTCAAAATAAACTTTCTCCAAAATGAATACATGACATCTGTAAATGTCAATTGGGTTCTCTGTAATGAATATTATCACAATTGACAAATATGCAAAATCTTGGATAAAGAAAAAAATCTGTCACACATAACAAAAGACAAAAAGTAGGTGTACTTAAAACCAAGCTGTAATTGTTCAAAAAGTGCCATGCATTTTGATAAAGGCTTTATAGAAAGGAAATATACACTGTACAGCTTGACCTTTTGAGCAGATTTGTTGAAATGTCTATAATTTCTTCATGCCCCTGAATATCACAATTTATTTTCTTTTTACCAGCAGACACAAACTAGGCAGCTGGTTTAACTTAACACAGAACCATAAAATATAATACACTCTTTTTTTTCTGTGTATCCACTTTATATTGAATGAGATTACAGCCTTGTGAACGAGAACCTGTGTTTGCAGTACATCAGGTCCCAGATTAGGGATGTGACAATACTAAAAACACAAATTAAAACCCTGGAAGCTTTCAGTGATTTGTTTTATGGCAGAACATTGAAATAACCTGAAGTAAATGTGTGTGTGTGTGTGTGTGTGTGATTATATATATATATATATATATTTCACAGGGTGGGAACCAGGGCTGCGAGAGGAAGGGAGTGTCGGCCTCTAGAGCGAGAGAGAGAGAAAAAAGGATGGGCTGAACTCCAATCGAGAGAGCCTTCCCTATGTAGTTGAGGCTGGCCCTATCGGCCTCCGTGCCCCTAAAAACAGAGTCCTCTGACTTATCAGGGTCGTTATAGGTTCGGCCTCGCATCTGGGTCCCAGTTAACGACCGGATTTGACCCTCAAAGGATGGAACGGCTCATACGAAGCCTTGACGTAAGGAAGAAAAGAGAATCTGAAAGAACACAAATAATTGTTAGTTATGGAATTCAAGCACTAAGAGTATGAGGGTCATGTCCCAGGAGGATAAAGGAGGAAGTAAGACAGAGCCTTTTTTCATGAGGCAAGATAAAGCACGTGAGCTGTGAAAGAACAGTGTGTCCAGTGGTCCCTTCTGACTGCACAAAGAACCGGTGGAGTTATGGGAACTCTAGATCGGAAGTGAGAATCAATATTCACCCACAGGAGAAAGAGCTGAGCTGTGACTGGGTTTAAATAGGGAGCCAATGACGATAGACAGGTGAAATTAGGAAATAGCGAAGCCCTGGTTCATGTCCCCTGAATTTCACAAAAGTAAACATACTGAGATATATATATATATTTTATATTTTTTTTTAACATACTGCTAGGGTTCAGATAAATATTATCTGCCTTTTGACACAAATACATTTGAGTAGCTTCTAAAGTCTAAACACTTTAAATAGTTTAATATTAAATGACATTTTCAATCTATACTTAATTTCTGGACTACTGGCATGCATGTTTAAGTATCAGATTTAAGGGATTCTTTTTTCTTTTAGTTTTTTACTACAGTGCATGTAGTGGACATACAATTGCCAATAATAACACATTTCTTTATCTAATCAGGGTTCTTTTTTTACATAATATTACATTTCTGCTGCAAGAGATCAAAACTGTCTTCATATCTAGCGATGCACACGTGACTGCTATGTATAGGCATTGGATTATACATGTGGAGCTGGATAAAATATATTCAGCTACATATGACACTGACAGTAAAATGCTACACATGCATTTCTCATTTCAGTCATACATCAATTGACAGAAGATATCACAGTTTCTTTTATCTTAAGATCAAAATATGAACAGTGTTGCGTTTTCAAAAACAGTAGAAGCAAAGTTTATATTTCATCAGACAATGTATAAAACGAACCACAAATGTACAAATTTGAAAACAATTATTCCAAGTCTCACACAGTATGCAGGCACTTGCCATACAGTGAGCTTGAAATGGCAGTGTGGCATACAATAGTACTATTCAGGATTTCTCATTCGAAATTGTGCTTCAGAGAATATGTTTTACACTCCCGTTCAGAATACTGTATTGTCTACAGTTGTGACACAAAATAAGTGTTGTGTCCATTTCCTTATGCAGTAACTTGATGTAATCCTTTTGAGCTTCCATTCACCCCCACAGGCCCTTTGTTCTTGTGTGCAGCATACTCTCCAATAAAAGAGCCGTCTTCATTGAACTGATCATGCTCTTCATCTCCATAACCGGCAAGACTGTCACCACTCTCTGCAGCTTTAATTTCTCCATCCAGCGACTGAAGGCTTCCCTTTAGTGGTTTTTCATCATTATCACTTAATTTAGAAGTGTGAAAAGCAATGAAGAGTGTTATCAAAGCATTTTTTTTTTAAATTAATTTTATACTTCACACAACATTTGTTTTCTTTTTATGTTGGCCATTTCTTGTACTTGTATACAAAGATGCCAACAGTGTTAATGGGATTTGGATTGTATTATATCATGTGGTAAGATTTTAAAATAAGAAACCCACAGTAAAAACAATCAACTTGAATCTTGAATGAAACATTCATCCTGATGATGCAGACTTTACTTTGACTCTATTGGATTTGATAAACTAAAGTGTAGGTTGAGTCTTTGATCTACTGACTGTGCTAAGAGAGAATGCTGCCCCCTGCAGGTCCACGAGTACACATGTAAATTTATACCCATTTATGGTTTAATAAAATTACATTCAGTATGATGAACCCTAAAAAATGTTCTCAAATGAACAATTCATATTTACAGTAGTAAGATGCAACTGCTTACCATTCAATGGTGTAGATTTATACTGCTTAATATTGACTACAATACACACAATAAACACACACAACAGCTCTACTGAAACATAAACAACAGCTTTATCAGTATGAGTTACTGTTTACTACCTACATTCAACAGTTACCTAGATGAGAATGTGTCTGGAACATGGATGTCTGTGATGGTCCTTATAAAACTCTTTTATGTAAGGTTTGCTTTCAAAATAAAAGAAATATGTAAGAACACTATGCAAACGATTAACATGCATAAACAATGCAAAGTGTTAATGGTACAGAAAACACAATTCAAGACTAAATAAAACTCAAGTTCAAGAAAATATATATATTTTACCTGTATTCACAGAAAGTATCATCAATAATTCCTGGGGATTCTAAGTCTGGATGTAAATCTTCTTTTTCTTTCACTGAAATAGAAAATGTATTGTAATTCTGGCACATTTTCTTTTGAATATTTGCTTAACCCTTAAAGTAAATTTTTGGCACTTTTTCCAACCATATTACTGAAACAAAAATAACCTAAAGATATTCACATAAACACATTTTTTAAGCATACTTGTCACAATTTGCAATACAACATACTAAAATAAAAAGTTTACACATACCTGAATATTTCCCGCCTTTATTCCTCTGGACAAAGCAGGCAATGAGCATAATTAAGGTAAGAAGAGCTACAGCACACATCACGCCAATGAACCATCCTTGTGTGGAAATCCCATCATAGATACCTGCATAAGCTGTTGGATGCAACAAACCATGATTATTATTTCAACTGTATTAATAAATTGTATTTCATTATTTATAGCTTCTTTGTATTTGAATGCTGACGAAATATTGCAATCAAATGTCAACATATGGTATAAAATAAATAGCATCCTCATATAATCAATAAGATAAATTATATTCTTGCTTGAGTTCTTTCTAACCGTGAAGTTCAGCAACCTGGGTGGAAGCTTCTTTCTCATAAAAGTTATTTTAAATAGTGTCACACAGAGGGTTTCACTGTGTATATAAGCCAAGCCACCAAAGCAAAGAGCAAGCAGGTCATGCAAAAGTGTCTCTTTAGCAAAAGGATTTTGGTTAGAATAAACATAAGCACAAGAACAGTGAAAGGAAAACCAAAAAGATCACCATAACACCTAAAAAAAAATGCTACAATGTAATAATGTGTTTTCAAAGAGTAGTATGTCATTGTAAACACAGTCAAAAAGCAGCTACATCAACAACTCTGGCAAAAGAGATGTCGTTCTACCACTTGTAGGTATAGTACTGGAATCTAGTCTGCAAATTCATTTCCAATTTGTCAGTATAAGGTTTACACAAAGTTTTGAAACATGTCCCAGTCTAAGGTAAACTTTATACAATTAAAATATCAATATTAATGGGGAAAATCAATTACCATTAATATACTATACTGTGTTAAAAAAAGATAATCTTGTAAATTTTTGTACTTCAAATATCTAGTATGTAGTTTTTTTAAGGTACTGATCATTTCTCTAAGAATGCCTTTTTAAACAGGGTTAACTCCTCACCTTTCCCCCTGGTCTCGACCACATCTTCAAAAATACTAGTATTATCAACCCAGTTCTTAGTCATAAGACGGATTGTATATTCAGATCCAGGATCAAGTCCCTCAATGATGTGGAAATTGTGTGAAATATTTACTGCTTCTGAAATCTTCCAGTTACCTTTACCTACAGTATGAAAGGTGCACAACCAATTAAATAGTAAATAGTTGTTATTTTTACATTGTTAAAGTTCAGCAAGCATATTAATGACCAAGGAAGCACCGAATGTTTAGTGATTATCACAGTATTCATGTATGTTTTTTTTATTTTGTCATGCTCACATTATGTGCTTGTTTTCTAGATATTATGGTAATGGTGCCAAACTTACAAACCCTTCCGTTTCGATTCAATGGATGTTGTTTATCAGAAATAAATCAAATTGGAAAGAGTTTCAAAGTGTATTGCTCTACTATTCTGTCAAGAAAGCCACTGTGTGAAAGTATGAAAACAAAGATGGGACACTGTTTTAAAAACATACAAACACTATTTAATTGCTCCTCGCTCTGTAATATGTCATTCAAAAAGATTTCATTATCATTATAATCTTTTTTTTTTTTTTGCCAAGGACACTAAAATCCATTTGAGTGGCTCATAAATGTATTAACAGGATAAATGTTCAGTTTATTCAATACATCATCCAAGGGATCATGCTCGATGCGGTGTATGTATAAAAAATGTATGTCAATACTTAGTAGAATACTTAGTACACTTTTACAGATACAACTGAGTAAAAAAAATATTCCCATTTTCTTAATTGTTACTTTAGCCTAAGTCAGGCTAATGGGAAGTGGAGAAACTAAAGACAATAAAGTGGAAAGGACCAGTGGCTTACGGTTATTCATATATGCAATGTAAAACTCAGATTCCTTTTGTGCCATCCCAGTAATCCAGCTAATGTTAGCTTTGGTGTCACTAACAGAAGAACTAATGTTCAGTAAGGCTGGTTCTAACGAACAAGAAGGAAAGAAGAGAAGCAAAAGTAGATTATGGTTAGTAGGAAAGTTAAGACAGTTATGGTTCAATTATGCAATGCGAACAGCAGGAACTGTAATTACCATACAATTATATAAAAGCTAGGAAATACATGCCTGCTGGTTCATAGAAAATTACCAGCAGATAGCAAGATTAAACAGGTTTAATGATGTATTACATTGATAATGAGTTGTTTTTGATATCACATCATAATAGAATACAAGCTGAAATATAAAGGTACTGTAATTTAGAAATTACACGTGACTTAATTAACAGCACTTGGAGTGTTGCAACAGGTATATTCTGCCAAGCCCAAATGAAGTGGATTGGAAGACATGTTTTGAAATGATATGGACAAATGTCTGTTTCCAATGGCCAATACCAGTAAATTGCTGATTATGACCAATCTTTGAACAATGTATTGGAAATATTTACTCTTCAGTTGCTGTATTCAGGGAAAGACATAGATATTCCTATGGGATTCAAATCACTTCAGCATACTGATTGTGTTTTTCATACACATAATAATAATAAAAATAATAATAATAATAATAATAATAATAATAATACTGTAATACACATACGATATGGTGTTGTTTACCAGTATTTTATATTGAATCACTTTACAGGTGCACCACACAATGACATGAGACTTAAACTGAACATATCCAACTCTCAGCAAGCGTTTATCATCTTCCTATTTTCGCTGATATTAAATCCTGCTGAAAGCTGCTGCTGCCACAGCAGGATGCTTTATCAGGAAGAGAACTCATAAAAGATGTTCGTTTTCAGTGCAAAGAAATCTGCCAAGTAGGAGACTTATATCTACTGTACCAACACATTCTTTTGAAGTCTCTACGTAAATGAGGTTTGCTTCTTTAAACAATAAAAATCATATCATGTTCTTCAATGTCACTTTGTATAGTATCGGAATACACAAATATAAAGCTACTAAAACTTAGGACTTCAGCACTGCAGTGAAATGGGGCCCTGTGGAAAATGGAGTGACAGGTTTTCTTGGCTGTTTGAGCAGTTGTATTTGTTTATTTTTTGCATTTGTTATAAAAAAAACAAAAGGTATATGTATTTGTTAAGTTTGCAAATACAGTACATAAGTCCTTGATTTTATGGTAGCACTGCAGCATTGCCTTATAAACTAGGATATCATAGTACTTGGTGGTGGTTCTGCAGCCAAAACTACTTAATCTATGTATCAATTCTCCCAAGTCTGGTGTGCCATTTGCAATATGAGAGCTCTGGTTTGAGGCTTCCCCACATGGGTTACTGATTTAGGGATGGTGTTTATAAATCTCAGGTCATTACCAGGTAGCATACAAATCTTGGCATCACATATAGCAAAACAGGTCATTACCAGCAGAGTGCATACATGAAATAATATAAATCATACTGGATGGCTGAACAAACAATTTGACCCTTGGCCTTGCAGTGTTTGATCTTATACAAACCCCTTGATTAACTTACTTGAGTCAGTCAATGTTAAAAAGCAATTTACTGGTAGTTACAACTATAGCCCGAATAAGCAGTATAGTATATATTTTTTTTCTCACCAGAACAAACAATTTTAGGGAAGTTTGGAAATAATTGAATACCTATGGAAGACAGAGAGACATTGGCAACTGGAGAAAGAGTAGTAGTTGGAATAGAAAGAGTGGTGGTGTGTCCTGAAAAAAGAGCAGAGATAGACTTTTGAGCATATGCATTCAGCATCAGGTTAGAAGGAATATTAGTACCCAAGGAAGCTACATCAGATAGTATTCATTAGTAGCTTTTTCTGTGCATACAAGCTCTATATTAGTGTTTTAAACCGCAACACACTTAGAATTACTGTACACTCCTAGTAAAACGTATGGCATATCTTTTAATTGGTATGATTTCATATACTGCAAATAGCACTGCATAATGTATTGCAATTTCATTAACAAAATAGTTAGGACAAATAAATCATTATTATGCATACAATAATATGTATATGCTGTACTTATTTCTAGTAGTGTGTACTGTGTAACATATGACCATATGAGTTAAACGCTGGGTTAAAATATGTAATTGCTTATTGTACAGCTCATCTTGCAGTGTTCTTTGACTTTCATTTAGTGCTAGACTGCGACAGTGTTGTTTTGAGAGACATGTTTAAATTGAATATGGTTATTATGTTTTAATTATACCATCAGGCCTCTAATGGTGATTATATTGCATTACATGGAGATGCAGTTTCCTTTTTGGGGTTTTCTAGAGGATAATAGCTGCTGCAAATACCATCATTATTTTCAAGTTTGAAGCCTGAGGGTACTAATACAAAGAGGTTAGTTAATTCTAATATGTGAAGGTGGGAGTAATTTCATTATTTTCTACTGCTAAAGAAACTGAAAACTACATACTGAAGTTTGTATCACCTGCCGTCGCTGTAGCTGAAGTAAAATCTTTTAAAAGAAACAAAGGTAAGAGTAATACAATAAAAGTAATACTTCAGTTCATACCACCGTTAAATTGTATACCATGCATGTATTGCAACAGGTTAAAAGAAGGAAATATGAAGTACAAGAAACATGCAGTACAAAGAGATAATAGTTGCCTCAAAAGATTAGCAAAACACCTTTGCTATATATGTTTAAACTATATTATCTGTGAAAAGATTTTATTTGCTAAATGCTGTTATAAATGTATTTAATTTCAATGTTGTTTTGTTGTTCAAAAAAGTATATTACTAGGGGTGTGAAGGGTATTACCCTAGGGGTCCGATGTTTCAACGTGTCTATTAAAACAAAATGACTGCATTTCAAGTACAATATAAGTGGCAATCATTTAGCAATATCTAAAATAAAAATAAAAATGATTGTGCAGTTTCAAAACCAGGATAATTCAACAAAAATAAATAAATAAATAAATAAATAAATAAATAAATAAATAAATAGTTGATGCCTACGGATATCTAAAAAATTAACCAATGTATGTTGTGTGTTGTATCAACTGTACTGTACAGTGTGTGTATGGAATCTAAACGGTTCCTGCTGAATCATGTCACAAAGCAGAACCAACATTTCAGTTTTTATTTATGATTACTAACCTCAATGTAACCCCTAATCCTAAAATGAATGCTGGCCCTAAACCTTAAAACTCCTCAGTTTAATAAACTGCAATGCAAGTCCTCAAGCTTAACATAGTGTACACCAGTTCATGGGTACAACAAATATTCCTTGCACTGCAGAAATCCTTGCTGAATAGATGAGACAGAAATCAGGTGACAAAAAAGCTCGATATGAAATCTTTAAAAAAAGGTTTGAAAGCCCTCTTAATTTTGCTACAGAACAAGGCAGCTGTAACATTGACAAAGCTTTCTTCCATACAATTATGAACTGCAGTTTCTACCCTGCATCTACTAGATGTATGTGCTTTGTTCCAAACTGAGCATTTCTGCATTTAGTTTTCACTGTCAATTCAATATATAGTTGTACATTTATCAAAATGATAAATGGCACACCCACCATGATAAGCCTATGAATATAGTGGTACAATGATGGAAATATGACAAGCTTGGCAGCTTTCGTATATCTTCCCTCCTTCCCTTTTACCTCCTTCCATGGTGGTTATTCCTTCTTCTGTAATTGGTTTTCCACAGCCCACCCTGGTGCAGGCACTCATATAGAACTTGTACTTGCTGCTTGTCTCCAAGCCCCCAACCTTCCACCTGGTCACTGTAAGGTCTGAGATGGTGATGTTGTGCAGGTTGCCTAGCTCTTCTGTGTCATTAACTGAAATAAAGGACAAAAGGAACATTTTACCACCTACTGTAGTTTTTTTTTGTATTTTTCATCCATCACAGATTATTAAATCATTGGAAGAGGAGGCAGAAGAAGATGGCAATTAAGGAACATATCCAGACAAAGAGGGCATTAACAGCTATTGGTCACTTTTTTGAGGAAAGTCATTGTTTTGATTCGGTCTGTAAATTATTACAGGGATTAAGGACCGGTTCATAACCAATCAGAGTGCAGGAAACCTTTGCACTGGGGTATAAGAAGACGTGAGATTCCAGTACCATCACTACATGATGTGGTTTAATGGGAATTCTTAACAGCAGTGCTAAGTAACCAAACTACAGTATGTTGTAGCTGTAGCTGTTCAATTGCCACTTGTAGATAAGTACTGAAGGCATCATATACTTTTTACTTTTCTCACAAGACAATAGAAGTGCATCTTTGATTATTTTTCCCGTACTGTATTTCCATTGTCCTATAATATTTTCCAACCCTGATTAGTCTTTCATCAAGCACTTCACATGATGTTTGAAAAAGATAATTTCACTAATTGAGCAGGGCACTCTGGCCATGACTATGAAGTTATTTTCCCATTACTGTTCTATACAGCTAGGATTTCCCAAGCAGTAAGACTTTACACGAAACCACATTCTGTGTAAGGCAAATTAAACTGTTTTTATCTGTCAAATAGACTTAATTGTAGTTAACAGATTTGTGAACATATTTTATGCTGTTTATTTCATGTTTAAACTTATCTAACTTCATAGGGTTCATGTCGTGGGCAAAATAAACTATTTTGGTTCCACAGCATAAAATAAACCTTGACTTTAAGCTAGTTGTCCAGTAGGATTCAAACATACTTCTGCCATTGACTATACAATTGTCAATTTTACTGTCACTCACCTTTCATGAAAATGTGTTAATTTAAAGGGTTAATAGCCACATTTTATAATGTCATCTTACCAAAATGCCGTATCATTTGTTTCATAAATGAATCTATTCCCCAGGAATCTGCTTGTGTCTATTTCATTTTCTATGCTATACTATGGTAAATGTGTAGCAAAGTATTGTGAAATGAGGGTAAATCGCCAGCAAACATGGCAAATGACAGAAAAACACATCAGAGCATTGTAAAAAATAAATAAGGTAAATACAAATATGGTAAACTGTAAAATACCCCAAACCAAAGAAGAATACAGGCAAAAGGAAAGAAATAACCGTTAGCCACTGTAGAAGAAAAAGTAAATATGCAAACCTTTGTTCACCTATTTTACCAATGGTACCCTGAAGACAGAATTATCCCCTTCAGGTAACAACTCCTTGAAGTGGTGTAACACTGGTTTTACATGTAAAGATCTGTAAAGCATATGCTAGACGATGATGTGATTTATATATTTTTCTTCCGTGCTTTTCCCCCATGCTTTCAGCTGTTCGGTCTAGTCTTTCAGCAGCTGGGAGTATCCATCAAATTCCGCTGGTGCACATAACATATGTCCTGCTTTATAAGCAGTTTAAATGTGCATATCTAACATACTTTTGACTCCACAGAGTAATATCATTTGGGGATACTAGCATAAATAAAAAGGAATATAAAAGGGTGTCTGCCAAAAATTCGTAAACCAAGTACTGTAATTTACAAACAAATATATTCATATAGAAGAAAACAAGACAAACTGAATGTTTTTTTTAGTTAATTTCCTCCTCTTCCAAGAGCATCTGGTCTATGTCTAATTGAAAGTCTGTCCCACTCTAACAGGCTTATTGAAAAGGAAACCCAGAAACACTGCAAGTGTGTGCCCTGGTATTTTTAGTTGGATTGGGTGTAAGCATTCCCTGAAGCTGAGCTGGTGCCATTGATCTTGATGTCAAGGGACAGCCTCATCATTTGGCATGCTGCCCTACAGGCTAGAATGGATGTGCTGGCAGAGCCTGACACAGCCTTCTGCAGCTTGCTGCATATGATGCAGTTCTCATTTTGATCAGAATCAGAAATTGACAAGCCCCCGCCAGAAGGAAAACTTCAACTATTTCAGCTCTGTCTCACTGGTATCTATTTTTGCCTTGAAGACATTTAAAAAGAAATCATTATGAAATACACCCCTGGGAAACATTTTACTTTCCAGTTTTTTTGTTGGAGTGGTATTTGGTCTGTTTTAGCCCATCTGTCCATCTGTAAGCATGGGATTTTATTTGTATGGTCTATTGTTCAATTATGTTTATACTATGCTTTAATAATACAATACTAATAATAAATATATTGTTACATTCCCAGAGTGGTTTATATTATGCTAGCAACCGCAGGTGCTAGGGAAGTCTCAAGAGAGAAGTCATGATACCAGATGCTGTGGAGGTTAAAATCTGGGTTAATGACTGTGTTCAGTCATCACACTACAATAAAAAGCCATACCCAATACTTAAGATTGGTTAATCCTGTCAACATTTGCTTTTTTTACTGCCTAATTCACCAGCGATGTAATACTGAGCAAACCATTTACCTGTGTTAATTCCAACTTATACATAGACTGGATGTGAACATTTTAACTTGTACTCACTCAGTTGGTATTGCAACATGTGTCCTGTGAGGATGCCATTTTGCTCCAGTGGTGGTACCCATAAGAGAGTTATTGAATCCATACTGAAACTTGCAACTCTCAATAAAGCAGGATGTTCTGGAACTGGAAAGCATTAAGCAGATGTCACATAATATCATTCAAATAACCTTAAACTAAAATGTATCTGGTCTTTTAGAAACACGCTTGTAATCATGTAATGGGTAGATATAGTACAGTATTTGAAGAGATTTTGTAACCCCTCAAAATCTTCTATCTTCTATCCAGTAGCATCTTGCACACAAATAGTTATTTTTTCACCTTTGTGTATGTGTGCATTTGTACAGAATTATATCATTTTCCTAAATATATTATTGTTTTTGTATTTATTACTGTATTTAATTATATATTTTTAATCTTTAAAATAATGTGTGCTCAACAATATATTATGTAAAGGTAACTTTTTGTTTCTGGAATGTGAAAATATTTTCCTACCTCCTTCTGGGGTTTTAAACGTGAAAGGCGTACTTGCTGGTCCATTTCCTCTCCCATTAAAAGCCATAACGATTAGACTGTATTCAGAGAAAGGTTTCAGTCCTGGAACCATTCCATGATTTCTGTCCCCATGGAATGTCAAAGAATGTTTTTCGCTATGCCCTCTTTTCCCCTCCAGCAAGCTTCTCACCTTCCACCAGTGAACCTGTAACAAGATATGCTCAGTGTCCAGTATTTAGTTTAGTAAAAAATGTCTTGCTACAAGCGGGTTAATGTGGAATGTTCAACATGGGTGAGGAAAATGTTAATCAGTATAGGTTATACCTGCCTGTCCCTGTATCTACAGTATTTAAATAGGTGGTGGAATTTTCATTATAAACCGTGGATGGTAGTTTGTTTTGGTGCTTGGACCTTTTTCAAGGTCCTCACACACACGCACACACACACACATCTTCTTTGCATGACTTAAACAAATATCCATTTAAATGAATACAGGAGCTTAAATAGATCAAAAGAATGCCATGAAGGTATTCCCTAAGGGAAGTGACATGGCTCTGAGAAAGTGGCACTGTCCTGGAGCTGTCCATCCTCCCAAACTATGCTTTACAAGGACCATGTAATGCTCAAAACCAAAGTTTGATTATTAGCAGCAGCTGTTGGTCATATTTTGTTCACCAGAGGGCAACAGTTTTCCACTACAAGACAAAGTTTTTTTAATTAAACCCATATAACATAATATTTATTAAAGCAGAAAAAAACAGTGTTGTCACATTAAAAATGTATCATTTTCTCTGGAGTTAAGTTATTACCTGAAAAACAGCAAATGCTAAATGGCTAAATATTTAGTTTTTTTATGCCCACCTTTTAAAGACATTCTATTTTCACCATCAGTGAAATATAAAAAAAATAATAAAAAAAAATCATTACTAAAAGTAAAATATCAAGAGACACGTGAAATGTCCCCTTCTTGTACTGGAAAGAGCGATCTTTAGCAGTATTTCCGATCTTTGATGCAGCTGGAGTGTGTTCAGTCATTTACCATTTAAGTTATTTAAACCAAAACCAACCCTATATCCCCCAAGATGGCCACGGATACTCTCCTGTGGAACTCTTAACCAGTTGACCCTGATTACTGTGCTGTTCATGATCTCCACTGTGACATTTTGAGGAGCAGATTCTGGGACTGAAAAAAAAAACAGAATGAAAACGGCGACAGGCATTATCAGATGGTCTCATAAATCTTCAATACAATATCAAATAAATTCATTTTCCAGACAAAACATTTTATTCTTCAGCAATCCTAATAGTTTCACCAGCTAAAGATGTGAAAGCGATGACACAGAAGATTGCACAAGCTATGCAAAGTGAATTTGTATATAATTGGCAGTGACGGGTCCCCGCACATTAACAGGTAAATGTGAGCTAGTGGGAAGCCTGGAGCAAGCTGCCCTCCCAGTCTACAGCAGAATGTAAAATGTTGGCTGTAAAGCCTAATTATTGTTAAAGGGGAAGAATGCTTCTTTAATTGTGGTTCATGTGTAGAATACAATCCAACTACTTAACACTATAGTGCTGAATTTAGAAATACAAAAATAATTTACAACTAAAATGTCTGCCATCGAAAAGAAAAAAAAAACTGTATTCGTGTTTGTGTTTTTTTCCTATACCATTTGGTTGTCGTAACTCAACACTCTCAGCATTGTTTACTGTCCGCTATACGATATGAGGGAATGGGTAAACTCATTTACTTTTGTTTTTAAGATCATATACAGTATTGTTCAAATCGTTGTTCCTTGCTTACTCGATATCATATTCTGATAACATGAACCTCGATTGCCATGATTAGGGCAGTAAAAGAGGTACATTTCTGCAAGATCGTTCTTCAGTCGGAAACATCTATAACACTTACACAGATGATATTTCAATATCCTATAGGTCATTCCACCTATTTGCTACACTCAGAAAGGATTACAATTCAAATACACTCACAATCCTCTCCTGAAAATCCAGTCACCACTTTTGGCTCAGGACCAAAGCCGAGATGATTTATCGCTTGGATTTGAATCTCGTATGGTTCAAATGTTGGAGTGTTACGTATAAAGAAGGAATGCCTTTTCACTACTTCTTCATTCCAGTTATCCTCAACTCCTTTTCGTCTCCAGCTTACTTTGTACTCCAGTCCAGGACCATTCTGTTCAATGGGCTTCAGAGGCTGACATGAGGTTAAAATGAACACTTAGACACAAACATAAAGGTTACACAACAGTTACAAAATATTAGGATCAATTTCTGAACTTTTGCCCAGTTTTTCTCATTTAGAATCTGCATTAGGTTGTCACTAAACCTTTCAGCACTATTGAACCTTCTTTTTTTCCCCACTTACTTTCTGTTTGCTTTTGCAGCTCATGCCAAATATCTGTCGCTGCAATGATCTATACAAATGTCTCCTGTAATCTCTTAAATGTGGTTAAGATACACGTCAAAGTGTAGAAAGGCACTGTGAAGTGTTTTATGCTTGAGCGAAAATAAGTGAATTATAATGCAATTAACATAAAACAATTAATTGTATTTATTAAAATACAATTAACTTAATCAAAACTAAAAGCAAACAAAAAATAATTTTGAAGGTTGCCGTTCAATATTTACCAAGTCATACTCTTATTTTGAGAACAGCAAACAGTATAATGTATGCAGCTCACCCTTATTTAAAAACAGCCAATTATTGTATTTTTCTTGTTACGCTCTGTGACAAACTAGTAGATTTGAGCTGAAAAAACTAAGTACAGTTTTACTTGAATATACTGGATTGTACTATTGCATGGCAACCTGCTGAATTGAAAGCAAAATCTGAATCAAAAGAACAGAAAAAAATAAAATAAAATAAAAATAAATAAATAAATAATCTTTTGGCATGCTTCACACTGTGGGATACCCGAGCAAAACAGCAGAAAACACAATTACAGGCCATAAAACTGTGGGCATTAATGATGACAGATTCGACACATTATGTAACCTCTTTAATGTCACTGTAGGCTTGAGAAAGAATGCATCCAACATTCTTCTTTTAAGTTAGAAGAAACAGAATACATGTATAAATACTCTTCTTTTGTTATTAATCTTTTATGAAATCACATGAACTTTTACACATGCTCTCCTTACACAGGGTCTAATTATACCACAACAGAAAATACTACTGAGTTTAATGGTATGAAAACCTTTAATGCAATCTAACAACCACCAGTACACTGCAGTTACTGACTGCCACCACACACCACTTCTATACTTTGCTATTTATATTTTGAGAGTAGTTTTCTTTTACTGTAGCTGTACAGCACAGTTACTGTACTGCATTTTTAAATGTCTGTACTGACTAAAAAGTGTGCACATACACATGTGTACAATATTACAGACCCCAAAAAATCCATACATTAAATACATGCATATGCTTCCTTACCTCCCATTTAATATGAATTTCGTTAGGCAAATTTCCTTCCATTATGATGCCACCTGGATTGTTTTCTGGCGCTTTTAAAAAGAAACGTTGAATTATTAGAACGGATCATCTATTCTTATTTATTGCACAGTATTACATAAGAAAGTTTACAAACTTGCTCGTTTGGTTGTTAGTAGCTTATTGATCTCAGAATCTCATCAGGCAGCTTCTTGAAGGATCCCAGAGTATCAGCTTCAGCAACATTACTGGGGACTTGGTTCCAGACCCTCACAATTCTCTGTGTAAAGAAGTGCCTCCTATTTTCTGTTCTGAATTCCCCTTTATTTAATCTCCATTTGTGACCCCTGGTCCTTGTTTCTTTTTTCAGGTCGAAAAAGTCCCTTGGGTCGACATTGTCAATACCTTTTAGAATTCTGAATACTTGAATCAGATCGCCGCATAGTCTTCTTTGTTCAAGACTGAATCGATTTTAAGCCTGTCTGCATACGACATGCCTTTTAAACCCGGAATAATTCTGGTCGCTCTTCTTTGCACTCTTTCTAGAGCAGCAATATCCTTTTTTTAGCGAGGTGAACAGAACTGAACACACTATTCTAGAGGAGGTCTTACTAATGCACTGTAAGGTTTTAACATTACTTCTCTTGATTTTAAATTCAACACTTTTCACTATATATCCGAGCATCTCGTTGGCCTTTTTTATAGCTTCCCCACATTGTCTAGATGAAGACATTTCTGAGTCGACATAAATTTGTATTTCCTGCGTGCAGTACCTTAGACTTCTGTCATTTGCCATGTGTCTGCCCAGTTCTGAATGCTGTCTAAATCATTTTGAATGACCTTTGCTGCTGTGTTTGCCACTCCTCCTATTTTTGTGTCGTCTGCAAATTTAACAAGTTTGCTTACCATACCATAATCTAAATTAAACAAATTAAACAAATAGCACAAAAGCAAAACACCAACAAGGTGTACAGAAAGCACGATTACAACATCATGTTTCACCTTTTTAAATGAAATAAGTCATACCTTATCATTGCAACAGTGTAGAGCACACTGTCATTGTGATGCAACGGTTCTAAATAGCATGCATCTCAGACAATGATAGTATCCATTAAAACAAACCTGTGGGTAGAGTTTTGTATCTGTTTGAAGGGTCACTGGGTTGGCTTCTTCCAATTTCATTAACTGCTGAGACACGGAACTGGTAGTCTACATGGCCATGTAGCTTCAGAAGTGCTGAAGTGTGATTCCCAGGAACTCTTACCAATTCATGCCAATCCCCTGGCTTCCATCTGGATTCTTCATATTCAACAATGAACTCTATTTAAAGAGTGACATGCACATTATGTTAGGTCCCCATGAGTGTAACAAAAGAAAGGTTTGCAGATCGAATCAGAAAACAATTAAGCATGGTGACACCAGTGTAACATATATTGTAGCACTCCCCTGTAGGATGCTGTTTAGAAGCTGCGAAGACATGCCTGGATCCGTGAAGAATTAGGTTATTACACTGAGCTTGTCACTCTTGGTTCTAAGCATGGATACATGTGGATTTGAGATTTTAGTGACAGAGTGTAGTCTTAACATAGCATTACTGTGTTGAAGAGATATAACGCTCATCAACAATATCAACGTAGTGCTCAAGAGTGAACTTAATTAGTGAGGATGTTATACACAGTAGGTGTTCTGTAATGCTTTTAATGTGTTCAGTAAAGGATTTTGAGGAGCAGGATGTTCACTTGTAATGGCCTTGATGTACCAATTATTGGCTTGTTATGACTGTTCCCAGGGGTCCAGTTCAGTCTCACACTTGTGTTTTTAGGTTCAGAGAGTTTCAGTTCTTCTGGTGGGTCAGGCACATCTAGAAATATAACAAAGTACATCTTGTTTAAAAAATAAAAAATAAAAATAAAAAAGTAGAATATGCATTTATAATGTAATAGAGAAACTAATGTTTAATAATTAGTACATTTTTACCTTATTTTTTTCCTGAATATTGCAGCAGTTATATTTAAATCTGAATGTTCTGTGTAATGAATGTCTACCTTTTCATTCATACTGTGTCTGTTCCTTCAATACTTCTACAAACAAGTTAAAGTAGGCATGTCTTTTTCACATGGGAAGAATATAATATTTAAATATAGCGGTACAGATAACAATATCATTATCTTTTTTTTAGCTGTACAGTAATCTAAAATGAAAGTTCTGTGGAATTGGTTTTATCAACTACTGGTGTACAGCATATCTACAATTAAGTTTTAATTTTATATTTTAAAATGTTTATTTATATCCACTTTATAATAGTGTGCTTTTGTGACTGGTGTAATGTTATACAGCTACAACCCTACACCTACTTTCTGATAACACTATCACAACTACAAACTAATATCAAATGCTGGAAGTGTTTAAAACCTTACCCAACACAATAAGCTCTGCTGTTTCCTGGGCTTGGTCTAAGGAAGTGTTAGCTACACAGGTGTAATTTCCTTGATCCTCAGCACTCACGTTCATTATTTGCAACACACCATCTTCAACATAAAATCTGAATTTAAGAACAGAAAAACCTCGTAAACAAAGTATGACATACAGGATAATTAATGCTAACCATTAATGTATTTCTTGATGCATAAAAAAAATAAATTATATGTATGTGTGTTTTAAAGACTATTTTGAGCAATAAGTAAAACCATCAAAGAGTATCATTTCATTATACCAGTGTGGCCCTGCTGTGACAGGTGGAGACGGAGCGGCAGTGTGCTTCCTTTGGTACTAAGACCTGCCGTTTCCAACTCCTCTTCATTAAAGAACCGAGCCGACAGTGGCAAGAAATCTTTAATAACATCTTGATTTTGTGTCTCTTCCCCGGAGAGCGGCCCCTCAGCCCAGCTGAGGAATGTGTGAGCAGCTGCCACGTCTGATTGAAATACACAAACTAGCTTTGTCTCTCCTGTGGAGGGCCTGGTTCAACACCGCAGCACACTGGTGTTATCTGTCAACTCATAGTTTGGAAACTCAGCTGAAGTTTCACAAAACCCTTTACATTAGGAATGAGCTGGAGAAAATGACACACTTTACATGTTTTTTTAATCAAAACTCTAGCCCTACTTTAAAACCTGGTGTCTGTGGGTTTTCAAAGAGAAACATGACTGATAGCTGAAGTACAGTATGTGTCTATAGACAAGAGAGAGGAGTGTGCGTTAAATAGACATACACTGTAAATAAACCACATGAACCACACAAATGATACATGTAATTATGAGCTTCATAAGTTGTGGTTGTTCTTACCTGCTGTTGTCTGTGTGGATAAAAGTTATTTCCTCGTTATCTTTATTCCATGAAACCTGGAAGTCATTTGCGAAAGCAGAATCATACTTTGCTTCACATGTGAATTGAGCTGTGCTTCCCCTTAGAACCTTTATATTTTCTGGAGGTTCCACAATTTGTGTAGCGTCTACAGAATACCAAAAAAAAAAAAAAAAAAAGGCTTTATTATGCAGCTTTGTACTGCTTGTGAAAAGATAAAGATGATAATAATAATAATAATAATAATAATAATAATAATAATAATAATAATAATAATGTTATCCTACAGTACAATGCCATCATTGCCCACCCCTGGGCTGCTCCAGTAACTGTTAATATTACAGTCATTGCTTTGTTGTTCAATCATGTTTACCCACACAAAATGACTGCCTCCGCTAATGAATATACATGGGTTAAAACAATAATTATCTTGCCTTTCTTCAGCTATACTATGCATGTTAGCACTGACATAGCCAGACAATATACAACTGGAATATTTGAAATACATTCAGAGATGTGTGTTCATTTGTAAATAAAAAAACCATCCCAGTTCATGCTTAAAATTGTATTTGGGGAGTACAGGAAATTTATTAAAACACTTTTTTTCATAACACATTAGTATCTGTTATTAATATAATTGATGTATTAAAAATGGTATCACTGTATAACATTACCTGAAGCTTAGTGTTATTAATAAACTGGTATCCCTTGTTAATAAATCAATAATAAACATATTTAAAAGCACACATTTATACTTTTTTTTTTTTTTTTTTTTTTTTTTTTAACAAATGGATACTTAAACTAATGTGTGACCTTTAAAAAAAAAAAAGTGTGCCATATTTCATCAATACTGCAAGAGTTTAACAATTTAAAATACCTCTTATATCTAATATGGCAGTGATTGCAGCTTTTCCTTCTGTGTTTCCAGTCAAACAGGTATACAGCCCAGAATCTTCCTTTACAGTATTCTTTATGTTCAAGGAACCATTTTCATATATAGAATACTTTGGACCTTGAACAGGTGAGGCTGAGTCTTCTCTGTCCCTGTTGATATGCAGATCAGAATACACAATGTAAGGAAATTGTCAGATTTTAACTGGAGGATTATCCTTGGAATGTAGTGGATTATTTTAAAAGATTTCAGTTACAATACAGATTTAAATGTGGATGTCAATGTAATATGATTCATAAAAAGGTGATAGATTCATTGCTATATATGGATTATGCAGAATACTATTGACAGAGATGTCTGCAGCAGGTTGAGCTATATTAAAATAGCATGAGCAGCATACACAAACATAGTATGTGGCAGACTTCATAATTTTGGCCCATTGACTAAGAACTGATATCACGTGTCACATACCACATTGCTGATGTTAATGCTTACAGCCACGCCATGCAAGTTCAAGATACATTTCCCAGCCACTGACATATTTGTAGAAAAGCTTTAAAGAACTTATACACAGGCAGTTTCCAGTATGCTTTTATGATCACCATTTTTGGCGCATTGTAAAGTCTCCATCCTTATATTGTGTACGGTATACAATAAGCCAACAAGCACAGCAAGCATGCCATCCTTTACCATTCAACTACAGGGTGTGGTGATCCAAACACTTTGCAGTCCAGGAGAACATCTTTCCCTTCCACTGCTGCATATTCCAGATTATTATCAGTAAGTAACATTGGAGCAAGATCTGTGAAGAAAATCAACACACTGAAAACAGCAGGGTGCGTGTCACCTCACATTAGAATCGCGTCAATAATAGTTCCTTAAAGTGGAGGGAATTATATATAGAGGTTGCTATTTTTTTATTATTGCTATTACTATGATCCATATTTTAATATAAGAATATATCCTAGGGAATTTATAAGCTTCAGTATGCACACGTGAACCCTGCAGGCTTATGGAAACAACTGATTGTTATTAATTAAGATGTATCCTTATGGTGGGAGAAGATAAACTGCAGGACTGATTGTGAATCCTATCTGGAAGTGGCAAACAACCCACAACCTAAGTCACACTGGCAGCTGTTACCAGCTTGAAGCACCACACGTTTCTAATTCAAATTTGTTTATGAAGAAAACTGATCTATTACCATGTTCCCTGCCTCCGCAAAAGAAAACTGAATCTCTGGGGTAGCCAACAGGCTGTGTAAGCATACTGTGATTTTCCCTTTGGAGTAACATTAACTTTAAAGCAGGCTTTTATTTGCACTAAACCCGATAAACAGCAGCCATTTAAAATAATGAATATCTATTTTTTTCTCATTTTAAATAAAAGGAACAGATGTTCAACATCATTTAGACATAATGGGCACGTTTAATTTTTTTATTAAGAGCCAAAACATCTGGAGAGACAGAAGGACAAGCAATAAAAGCAGAGCTATAAAACTGGAAACAGATATACTGTACAGTAGACGTTGACCTTGGTGTGCTGAGAAGAACTGTCAAAGACTATGTAACTGTTCATACTGGTTTTTGTAGCAGTACAATTTTGATAGGGGGTAATGATCTGTTGGGGGCTCAGTGTTTCAGTAAGATGTTAAACACAGGTCCTGTCTGTAGTCTATTTTAAAAGGTTTGACCTCTTAGACTTATATTACCACAATGACATGTTGGTGAAACTGGGCACAGGCTGTGCATAAACCATAGGCCGCACACTCCTTAACCACTGTAGAAAAGAGTTAGGCTACTGTACAAGAGCAGTTACAGAGAATTTAACACCTAGACATTGTATTGCAGAATTGAAAGCCCTCGGCAGATTGGTTAGTTTGCAAAATACAGTGTCTGAAGGGTGTGATTGGCTGGGGGTGGAATGAATCAATCTGCATTTTTTTTTTTTTGGCTTCAGTAATTGTGCGTCTACCATTTATCAATCTGAATCTTGGGAACTTCACATTGGGATACTTATGATTTGGAATGGATACTTATCAAGCTGTAGATATCTGTATAGTTTGGGATACTTACTCATTACCAGGATATTAGCACTGGCAAGAATAGTGCCATGCTTGTTGGAAGCTTCACATTGATAAACTGCGCTGTCATTTTTTTTTACATTCCTGCGCACAATTTGATTGTCAATAGATACTGGCATAGCTAGAAAAAAAATAATTAAAGGAATTAATAGCAGAGTAATTCAATTCATGGAATATCCAGAGAATGGGCAAAGTTGATTAATTAGAAAACATAAGAAAAGAGAAGCGTACTGAAGAGTATTGATAACAGAGTAATATGGAGCACTTACAGTACATTTGGTAGGTAAAGGTAATATTATTTAATACTATAACTGGTAAGCTAATAATAAACACCTGTAGAGTAATCCATCGCGTATCCGACTGCAGTGGGACCAGAGTAAGGGTGGATGTGTAAAAAGGCGGATCAATTAATCCTGTTTTAAATACCATTATACGCAGCTGTAACAATTACTATAGTCACAGAATGATTGTTTTGAGATTCAGCTTTTATTAGGGAGCTGCCCTAAAGCCGTGTGGGTGCGTGCATTCAAGTGACAGGCAGGAGATCGAGACAGAAGATGAAGTTGATACGCCCCGCATGTGAACAGGATTTATTTACATATCAACACACTGAACAGCTCACGTGACACTGCCAGCAATGGCAGCGCACGGAGCACATACAACACAGTGCTGAACTAATCTTCTCTGTTCAATAATAAACTAACGTTGCTGAAAGAGATTGATCATGGCGGACAAGCGGTTAGGGCAAATATGTGACGGGTGGATACATGACAGATTACTGTATTATTAATGGCAAGCATTTTGTTCATGTTTTGTGATTTACTTCTTACTTCTGAGAGGCACGCCATTAACTTTCCATTGTATTGTTGGCTCTGGCTTGCCAGCAGCTTTGCAATCTAATGTAACATCTGATCCAATCGTATATATCATACTTTCAGGCTTAGATACCCATCGAGGTGGCTCTGGAAGATGATATGTAATATTAGTACACCACTAAAACAGTACACCAGTATGCAAATGTTAATGATACAATACTAAATCCATTAACATACTTTGAAGTCCATGATGCATTCTGCTAATTTATCTCAGTAAACAAGTCACTTTAAAAAAAAAAATGACACATTTTGCTAATTAATATTTTTAACTAAAATAAGAACTGTGTTTACTGAACTGCATGACATCATTATTCATGCAGCATTAATTTGACATTAATTTATAATGCATATATCTTCTCAAATTGATGGCACATATTTGAAAGATATTAACATAGCTGAACCTCTTATTATGGATACTGATATTCAACACTCAGCAGCACAATGCAGAGGGAAAAAAAATGGCGCCTGTGTTGTCTTCTGTTGCTCAGTGTTAAAGGAAGATGATGCAGTAATAATAACATCCACTAGATAAAGCATTTCACTTTTAAATCATCCTCCTGTATGGATTTGTAAAATAACACAAAGAAATAACCCAGACTAAAAATTGCAGCGAAATAAGTGACAAAATCTCACTTTCTGGATTGATATATCCCTTGTGCATTACTTGGTGTTAATTGCATGTGAAATGTAAAGTGGCATTATTTAAATATTGTTGAACACTGCTTCATTACCTTCAACTGTAACTTGGAAGTTATGTGATACTTTCCCCAAAGCATTGGCAGCGTTGCACTGATATAAGCCATTTTCAGCTTCTGTGACTTCAGGTATTTTAAGGAGTTTTCCCTGGTTTGGAAACACAGCTCTTTTTGGTAGTTCTCCATCCAGTCGGGTCCATTCTATTTTAGGAGTTGGGCTAGTAATACACAAAATAATCCAAAACGGAATAAATCCTGCTATTACAATACAATTGAGGCACATTTTCAGAAAGGAAAACTGTGGTTTTAAAGTTTTAAAACTTCCCTGCAACCAAGTTGCTATTTTTAACAAATGAAGCTGCAGTTGTAATATTCATCAAAAACACTCAAATAGATTTTAAGGGGGGGAAATGTAAGAAACAAAGTCAAGTAAACACATTTTTGAGCTAGTGACTTCATCATGATGATGCCGACAAAGGCACTTGCCCAAGCATCTGTCTACTTTTACACATGTTCTATAAATTGTCATTAACAGACTAAAGTGTTGAAGAAATCTTAAAACACTGCCCCTAACGGATGTAAGAAATACCAAATACTTACAGAACTAGAGGAAGACTGTCGTGACAGAGGGTGATGGTGAATATGTTTCATGATGCATTGTTATAGTAAATAAATATACTTACAGTCCTTCTGCAATGCACTCCAACTGAAGTGTGTCTGCCTTCACAATACTTATTGCAGAATGACCACCAGAGGGCGTCAGAAGCTTGGGTTTTCTCTGCAGAATAGAGTTAGCTGTACAGGGAGGTAGTGTTCATGCAAGTTAAATCTTAATACGGAACCTTATCAGATCAGCAGCAGTGTAGAACCAGTCTTTAAATACATGATGGATTAAATGCATTTAAAAAAAATGCTTTCTAGAAAATATAACTGTAACTATAACATCAATTAACATTTACAAATTGCAATCAGTTAATTAAAACACAGAGAGGGTAGGACAGAAACCTTACATAGCAATACTTAAAATGTTCCTGATTGGCTAATTAATTAATTTTAAGATTAACAAAAAACAAAACAAAAAAATACAAGAGGTACGATATAAAAGTAGTATTTTATTATGTCAGGGAGTGTACGGCACATGTATGTGCCATGCAAGCCCACACTAAAACATATATATATATATATATATATATATATATATATATATATATATATATATATATATATATATATATATACTTAACACAAGAGACATGTGTAACAAATGTCATAAACATGGCCCAGCTTGATTAATCACTCACCACCAGAGGTAACAGATGATTCTCTGTCACTGAAAGATTGAACTGAAATAAAAATATGGAAATGATAATGCTTACATGCAACAAAAAGTCCAAAAAAAAACTATGTAATGATCATGAAAGCATGGTTATATGAAAACATAATAATACATGCACAAAATGAAAATAATATTTAATAAATCAGTATTGTGTTGATGAGTATAAAATGCATGTCCACCATAATAAAACGTACTTCTATTGACGATCAGGGTCATTGGTGTCTTTTGCACAATAGTTCTGATTCGTGGAAAAGCTGCAAGACAGCAATAGTCTCTCCGACTGTCCTTTTCCAGGACATTCGAGAAATACAGATCTCCATTGAGCCCCACAGAAACCCTTTCATCTTGTTCAATATGCTGCAGACCTGTTCAGGATGGAGATAGTTATTAACACAAATCTATTTCTGATAACTCCAATGTGACCTTACATTAGGAATCATCTAAACTTGGAGCAGGTGATGCAGGGGACATGTTAATGGTGTTGCCTAATCCCAGTGAAATACACAGATCAAACTGTCCATCTGAGGGCTTTATTCTACACACACAGGGTGCATCATATATATTGTAAACTATATATATAATATTCCATTGTATAGCTTTGTTAAATCCCTAGGTGACCTTTGAAAAACAGAAATGTATATTAAATGATGCCCACTATATGGGTAAATAATACTTATCCTTAAAACAAGAATTGAAACTTTGAATTGAATTGAAAGTTGCATCTGAATATTAGGTCACATAATGCAATTTAAAAGGGCTCGTTGTATGTAGCAATACATACAAGGGTTTTTTCAGGGCCAACGTTTTTTAAACGAGAATGGTGAAAGTGGTGCCAGAGAAACATGGAAGACATTTATAATAAGTATGTAAAAAAGATTGCACTGGTTATCACATTCTGTCTGTGAAATATTCCAATCACAGATGGAACCACTGCAGGCAACAGCCAGACTGCACTACACTTTAACGAGCACATGGCTTCTTTCAATGAAATGCAATACTGTAAATTTGATTCCCTGACAACCAGCTACAGGTGTTTTTTGTGTGTGTGTGTGTGTGTGTAGCTGGTATTCTCAAGTGATTAATGCCAAAAGCACTGCAAGATGTTACTATAAGTGAAAGCTTTTATAATGCAACACAGTAACAATACATACACTTTTTAATACAAACATTAAATACTATATAGATGCATTATCTGTAAAATCACCACAATATAATTCATTGTGCTGTTTTATGATAGACTTTAGTAATTTGGCATTGTTGTTTTGGAACCTAATGACACCTTTAAACACAATTTAGAAATAATAATGTGAAAGAAAATATTTACTAATTGTCATCCAGTGTATTTTTAAGGGAGGAATTCCTTTTGGGGGGTTGCACTGCAGAACAACAGCATTTCCTTCTTCAACTGTTATCGGTGGATTTTTTTCTTTAGGAAACTTTGGGATGGCTGCAGAAGAAGCAATAGTATGTTGTTTTAACTAGTGTGGTAATCATTTAAAAATCAATCCATCTATAAATACTAGGTAAATACAGAAGTCAGCAATTGCATCAATGTATTTACTTCAAACGCAGTACAAAGACACCACTAGGTGGCAGTTGCTTCATGTTGCTGAGCTGCAATAATTAATAACATGCAAAAAAAAGATAAGCAAGCTGGACCACATTATATACTATGTAGGACTATCTATAAAGACAACACTTAGAAATTAAATGTGCATTTATGTGGAATATAAGCCTCTATACATTTTTGGGAATAGCATTACCAAGGGCATATATATTACAATGCTATGACACAATGTTCCCTTGGAAACAACTACTGTATGTCTGGGATTACAGTTCAATTAACACCACTTACAAATAAATACTGTCTACTGAGTGTCATGGAATATAACATTATTTAGGGCACAGTTCAATTGCCCTAAGAAAATAAAATGACAAGTAATAAGCTGAGAACATTTGGAGCAACTTTTAATTTGATTCAATTAACAGATGATTGATCATGTACCAAAATGAAAATTGATGTGTTATGTGTATTGCATGAATTTCCATTTGTTACCCAGCTAGAATTGCAAAAACATTTTTTATAATAATACTAATAATAATTTGATATTATTAAGAGAATACAGAAGTCCTCCTCACTTACTTGGTATTATGATTTCGATCTCTTCTGAAATGGCTGTTCCCAGTTTGTTTGTGGCAGAACAGCGATAAACACCCTGGAACTCTGATATGTTTCCATTGTTTCCGATTATAAATGTTCCTGAATTTTCAACCATAGTCACCCTTGGGTCGTCTGAGGGATCGAAAGGCTGACCGTCCTTAGTCCATTTAAATCTAATTTAAAAAATAACACATTGTCGGACACCACTTGGGGCTATAGAAGCACACTGTAATAATACATGGTGGTTACAAAACTTTATAGCCCTGTGCGGTGCTGAGAAAAAAAAAACACCATCCGTGATGGAAACCCTCCTCAAGATAAATGAGTTTGCATTAATTGTTAGCCGTGCATTGTGGCTGAAACAGTGTAGTTCACATATAATGTCAGATTATACAGTGCTACCCCAATAATTCAATCTGTTATAGTGTGGTTATAACACGGTAAGGTGGTGGCTCCCATTTCCCCCATAATGCAATTTGACTCACAAATGGGTGGCAGACAGGACAAATGGGTGGCAGACAGGACAAAGCGAACATCTTTCTCTGTTAAAATGAAACGATGCGGTGGACAGAGTAAGAAAAGGTGAAACTCATATGAAATTCTTCTGAGATTTATATGGGTTTGCATCCATTATTCAGCCAGAATAATTCACCAGAATATCTAAGCTCATTACGAAGGGACCTCATTGATCATCTGTCTGCATGACCAAAGGCATCCCCCAAGAAAGGTGTCTTAAGAACTCACTCTGGGTGCGGATTCCCTTTTCCTTCACATTTAATTGGAACGTTTTCATCGAAGGGAAACGCTACTTGAGAGGTCGGTGACTGCTCTGTGATCGTTGGAAGTTGTTCAACTGGGTAAAAAAAAAAAGGATGCTCATCAAACAGACGTATAGGATGTAATTAATAAAGCATACAAATGTCAAATTAAATATTTACACTGTAAAGATTTGTTGTGCACAATACATACATATTACAAAGAATGTACAAAAAAAATTAACCAATTAGCAGCAATATGTTTTTTTTTTTGTAAAACTAACGACAAAACAACCTGCTTTTATACAAAGAGCAGATTTATATCAAGACTTGGACTTGAACACCAATGTAGACCTCTTCAATATTACCACTAAAGTGCATTATACAGTATTGTGTTGCATTCTGTATTGGTAATTTCACATTAGGATACTGGAACACTTACTGTTTGTATGACCTAAGGCTACAAATCCAGGTGAGCAGAGAGGCAAGACATGATAAAAGAAACTGGTGAACAGGATGCATTTCATTTTTAACATTTAAGAAAATTTGACTTCATTTGATAATGTGCATCAGTAACTGGAAAAATATACTGAATTGAATAAATCCTCATAAATTGTTAATGGCTAGTGAATAATAAATCCATAAATTAAAACATGACTTAACAACCAAAGCAATAATAAGAACACAACAGCACCAACACCAGTACAGTTTACAGTGATTTCTAATTAAATCTCAGTACCCTTGATGTGATGAAGTAAAACCACACCAGCTCAACAGTAAGACAGTATTAGTCTTCACGTATCATTTTTTCTCTTTGAACCTATATTCCCAATGTCCTTGTTTATGTCTGATGTGGTTTCATTCAGAGCATTACAAAAGTTGTATTATTATATTTTGCCAACCCTACGAATGTAGAGCATATCTGAAAAGAGGTTATCAAAGGTTAACTCAAGTCAAAGACCAGACTTGGTTGCACCTGCCAAACGCATGAATGAACACACCAGGTTTTGATTGAAATTGGGGAGGGTGTTGTGACGATAATTATTAATATATGATAAATATGCCTGAAATGACTTTGGTTTAGATGAAGTTATGATGGGCTATGATATTGGCATTGATAAAAATGCATTTGGGAAATTATTGAGATAAGATGCTGAAAAAGATGTACGGATTCTACCCATTTCTGTTACTATTAGATATAATATAACACAAAATGTAATTTAATAAAAAGCTAGACAGTAACATGGTAAGACAAAAACAAGTATTTTGTTAACATACTGTACATCCCCCACCACAGCCATTAAATACTAATGTATCTACTGTATGTACATTTAATACTCATATAGACTGACAGACATCTCCTTATATCCATGGCCTTTGATACACTCCATAACTGGTAAAGAATATAGTTCTATATACAAAAAAAACCAAACTACTACATAGTGTTTACATATGAGTACCTCAACTATACCCCTGTCACAGAAATATGTATCACCAGGGGGCATAGTAAAATAATGAATGAATGACCAAGTTAATTGAAACCAAAAAGGCAGTATGCAGTACATCAAATTGAACTTACCCTCAAGTGGTATGTCTAGGGCTGCTGTCCAGTTTAATAAGCATAGTATTGCGGATAAGGCAAATGAGAATGAAACACCTGCAGTCCGTAACATCTTCATCACTTTGCAGCTGAAGCAGCTTGCAAATCCCATAAAAGAAATGCTGATCCTTTGTCTTTTCCAGCTTCAGTTCATCTCAGTAAATGGAACGGCTGAGGAACTAAAAAAAACAATACGAAACGCATATTAATCTTCGCCCGCTACAAGAAAAGCAAATTGAAGAAATCTCAAGTGGTTGTAAGCATTCATGTTATATATTTGGAATATTGTTTTCCTTACAGAAAGTGTGTGTGTGTGTGTGTGGGGGGGGGGGGGGGGTAAATATGTTACCATGGTTTTAGACATTTAAACAGAATATAGAAATGCCTGCAAATTGTAGCACCTCATTAGACCTGTGCTTCCATATTCAGGACTTCATAAATTACCAATGTGTCACCAGTAACAGTCTTAAAAACAATGGGTATATGGGTCATTATAGAGAGCAGACTTTCCTGAAGCAATTAGAGGACTGTAACCATTGATTCAGGGTCATTTGTTCCATCAGAACAATAAAAACAGCTTGAGACCAGTTACATCTTGGTTGCCCTTGGTGGTCAAACACCCATTCTGACAGTGTTATGACTGATGTTTCAAATTTTGTTTAATCCAAATACATATTCACATACTTTTTTATCATATTAAGTTGACCCTTTGCATTTCTAAAATGAAATGTGAAGCTTTTAAACTGCTAACTCTAAAACAACAACAACCAAAGCTGGTCATCTGTCCTTCAATCATTTGTATTAAATGTGGTATGCAAAAACAATGACAAGGCTTCTATTGTACCAGTACACGATTGATGTGTTTGAGACTAAAGTTTAAATTTATCATGGTTGGTCTTTAAGACATAACATCAATCCTAAAGATGCCTGCTGATATCCATTACTGGTATTATACAGAATAATGCACATTCAGAAGGCAAGTAGAATTTGGGATATTTCACAATTATTCAGAATAATAACGGAATACTCGTTTATGTAAACAGTTGATTCTAAATCCCTTCTCACGTGTGCATGACTCCGTGAACTATTAAATAATTCCTTTAAAGATGGCACCAAGCAATGAATCAAGTTATGGTCTGATGAAATGACAGCCTCCTACATTTTGAACAAATTTCTTTGTGTAGTGACTACAATTCTACAAATCCCAGATTTTTTTCTTAACGATGTTTCAGAAGTAAACAAGCCTCAGCTGGTTTGTATGTACACAAGAACGAGTTTATGAATTGCTAGTAAGCCAACCACTGAGCTGGCAAAGTTTGTGCAAAATCTTTTTTGAGAGGACAACATGTTTGAAGAAGCTTGACTAAATTCACATCCTGCCTCTGTCAGTTAGGTTAGGTTCGTCTTTAAATAATCTGTATCATAGATATAAATAAATAAGTAAATGACCAAGATTTTGACGATATTGGCCTGCAGTGTTTTGGTTGGATTCTACTGTAAGTGCAAGTACAGAATTTGACACACAATTTCTCAAAGCTGTTAATGTAAATATGAGGTATTTAATTGAGTGAGGGTTTCAGTTTTTCATTTAGCCATAATACAGTAGGTTATGTCGAAGCCTAACCACCTAAATAAAAGGTCAAGTAAACCAAACCTATAAAGTACCATGCACCTTACGCTGTGCAGTAATTTTAAACGCAAGCCTTTAATAGGATTAGCAGGTTCTGACCTGTAATAGAAGATACAAGACGAAGAAAAAAGACACAAGTACTTAATGAACAAAGCCTTGGACAGTATATGTACAAATGATTTTTGTTACTAGACATGATTGGTAGATTATTACCTTAACATACCATAAAACACTGTACTGCCTTCATACTGTACACACCTGCAATGCCCCTGTTAAATACACTGAAGTAAGAAAGTGAAAACACAAGAATGGGCTGCCTTCTGGAGTGTATTTGTATACTGACCTCCAGGTTGTTGTGGTTATAGATCTGATACACTATAAAGACATGAAGAGCATTGCATTAAATAATAATGAACGCCTGTAGAATCTGTTGTCAGCTTACATCCAGTACAAGTTTATTAAACTAGAATCAGAGTCCACCAGTCATAACAATGCAAGAACATTCCCAGATAACATCAAGAGATGTTAAATAAAAACCTCTGTTAATTGTCATTCGTTTTCATATCTCCTTTTTTACACGAAGGCAGCTGAACAGCTCAATTATAGACCCATGAATACTGCATGAGTCTGTACTTGGTGCTTCGGTTATAGAAGCATTAACTCCAATTTAGCATTTGGGGTGAGGATGGATGAACTGTTCTAAAAAAAGAAATCAAGTAAGCCATATTATGATTTTCTATGTGTTTTTCAAAATGTCTTACATACACACATACATACATAAATACATTCACTCAAAATGTTCCCCTAATTATCTATACACAATGTAAACAGCTGAAATAAAATAATGTTACAGACACATGTATACTAAATAAAACAAAGATACCAGTTGACAAAACAATGAAGCGCAGCGGGTTTGTCTATAAAAATCTTGAAAGAAAGCTTTGCGTCCAATGATACATACGTTGATAGGTTTGCATGTTACATAAAGTCTACAGTCTTGTACTTGTAGAATCAGAGGGGTTCATTTTAATTTCTTTAAGAGTACAGTGTGTATGTACAACACATTTGTTTAAAACCTGTTCAACCTAGCTAAAGCGTTATTAAAATCTTCAGCCAGTGTAAATACATGAACATAGTTTGTATTGTGGTTTAACAGAAGACCTATGGCTGTGTCACTCAACAGACACATGTATGGAGTTGTATTGGGTACAACTTGGTTCTGCCTAACCAGGAAAAAAAATATGATGCTAATTCTGGGGTTGGTGGCCAAGAATATAAATGCATCTACCAAGCTTAAATAATGTAAAGAATGAAAGTCATTTCAAGAAAACTGTAAAGATGGAAGAAACTTAAATTCAGTGGCATTGAAAATTCTTTGAGTCAAAAAGTTTGTGATTGAACATTTTCTTTTAGTATTTCTAAATGCAACACTATTGAGTGTTTACTAGGTACGGATAACTTGTATAGACCTGTTACCAGCTCTTGTCATTCTGCCGCTACTGTATGTAAATCCACAGAACATACCCCCTAGGTATTTTAATGTTCTTGTGACATGGACAGGAACGATACCTCTAGTCTTCTGTGTCACCATGAACAAGATGATTTGATACAACGTGTTTGCCAACTTGTGCATTGCACCTAAACATGTAATATTATAGAGATCAGGGTAGATATATAAACCTGGCGAGGCATGCCAAAGGTTATGTATTTAGAAAATTGCGTTTTTAAGCAGGCTTTCTGTGCACTGAAATTGGATCGACTGAGAATTTTGCGCTATAGGTGAACTTGGTTTATTTGACAGTTGACAAATCAGTAGAGAGATCAGGGTTCAACTGGAAGGGCAAATGACACTATACATCTAAGCATTGTTGTCCTTCTTGATGTCTTATTAGTCAGCCTTTACAATGTATTCAGAATTTCAGTTAAATAAGTTCTCTGACAGCGTACTTAAAAAACCTTCCAAACCTGAGGTACAAGCTTCTATAGTGGAGAACTAAAACATGCTTAGTATTTACTGTAAAAAGCCGATACTTGTGCAGATTGACTTTAAATTTGATTCACAGCTGATGCTGTGACGTACCAGTGAGCATCTACCGTCTGATAGAAGCCCCACTACAGCTGCAAGCCGATTGGCTGAGGTACTGAATGGTTTTCTAATTTTCAATCTGCGCACCTGTCATCGCTGTGACTAATTTATGACTCACCGATGAAAGTCATATGCAGAGTCAACAGAACAAGAGCAAAGATTAGGTTCAGAGGTCAGGGAAAGAGATTCAGCAGTTTCGCTGAATAGTTGCCATGGTGATTCGGAATTCTGGTTTGCTCAGTGACAAGTTGATAAAGAACACATGGAACAACACATACTTTGACCTGTAGGCCGAATTGATTTATTTCAAATGAGTAAAAATACTAGTTATGGACACAAGTCTCCTCAGCAGCTAGAAGAGAGTGTGTATATTTGACTTCTGGTGAAATATTCTATTGATGTTTAATTTGATTTTCTGGGGGTTTCAAAGCCAGTCTATAGCTTCTGTTACGTTATAGACGTCTCTTGGAATAATTCCTTCAAGGTTGAAAGGTTTCAGGGAAAGGGACTATTTTTACACTGGAAAGCAATAATCTTAGACCAACTTGAGACACAGGAGGCTAACTGATGTTATGGGTTTAATCAAATGTAGGCACCAGTGGGTTGTGATGGATGATATGGCAAAGCTAAATATATTTGGCACACGTTAAGAGTCTGTGGTTTGGTTTAAACATTTTGTCTGTCTGATGTCTTTTGTTTTGATTGATTGATTGATTGATTACTATAATATTATACAATAATAATAATCACTACCTCGTACCAACTTTCAAAATAAAACTTGACACCACTGATTTTCAATAGGAAATAACATCTCTTTCATAACTTTATATCTGATTACATTTACAATGGCAACATTTTATTGATAGTAGTGTGGCTTTTTTTTGTGTGGCAATGCGTGCAATATCTGAACTGTAGACAAAATCCCACTGGAACGCTTTCATCTTATACAGATTTAATAAAATCTAGACTACACTTCTTTACTTAGGAATAACCATATATTCCCTAAGAAAAAGCAATTCCGCTGGAGCTTGCAGAATGCTGTGGCAGTGAATGCCATGGACAATCATGTTTGTTTTTTTAATCAATTATAAATTATGTACTGTACACCTGCATTTTCTACCCAGGCAAATTCCTTTTCATAATTACACAGATTTAAATTTCAAGTGGAAACCTTGTTATATTTTTTAATTAATACAACTATAACTGCTACGACCAATACGACTACTGCTAATAATAATGGTGTGAAATGCATATGTAACACGGATATATATCTATAGACACACATACAGTTAAATAAATACAGAGCTCACAAATAATTGTGTTATTATACTCTATAGCAAAATGCTTCTGTTGTAATTAGTTACAAGACAGTACCTCTGTACACATATATTTCAAAACTTACTTATATGAAAGTAAATTGATTTCTGTTAAGAGATCATCCTCCATATGGTCGTTACCCTGTATCTTTTAAGCAGTACTGTCCATAATTGGTAAAACACTCAAATAAAATGCAATGCTGGTACACTTGACTTAATATAATATGTATTAGTAAAGACACAAATAGTATAACAGCCATCTACTGTTTAGCACCACACAACCAGTCAGCAGCAATGGGATTCACTGTGGACATATGTTACCAAAGCCATTGGCTTTGCACAAAAAGCTCATTAAGCTTCTGACAATCATCTGAACAAAGCTGAATCCAAAGTCTATTCAGAGTCTCTGTGTACAATTGTGAGAAAAGAGCCAGAACCAGGCTGGAATGTTTGAAGTTGTGCTTACTTATGTTTGAAAGTGTTAAGTCTGATGCCCAGTCAAAAAAAAAAAAAAAAAAAAAAAAGACTTCATAAAAAATGTTTATAAAAGAAGCAATAAAACCTTTTCTCTGAAACACTTCTGTTGCTATTGTCCTAACATCATGTACAGTATGTATATCATAACATTAATTCATTAATAATTTAGTCTCAAATCACTAAAAATCCTCTCAACACCAATAGGAAATCTTTAATTCCTTATGTTTTTCACAGATGTGCACATTTTCACAACGCATTATACTGAGACAGAAGGTTAAAGCACCGTTAGTCTGAATTTAACCCATTTAATATTGCATCAGATTATGCCAAGTCGTCCTCATTTTAACATATGGAATACAAAAAAAACACACTATTGTATTTAGTAATTAGTTCAGAACTAAAATGCCAATCGTAGTGCCTTCCGCAGTATTTAATTGTATTCACTTCTTCCACAGTTGTACGTTAGTCACAACAGAATTAGTACAGCAGATGAAAAGTGAAAAGGACCATTTTATTTCAGTTTGGTCTGTAATGGTTTACATCATGCTACTGATCTACAGTGTTATGAATGGAACTATGCATTTAATAATTGCATTTGTCAATCTGAAACTATACAGTAGTGCATCTTTTTATCACTTTAACTGTTATTCTATATTAAAAGAATATATAACATATTCAAATTTCACACAAAGTTCATGTTGCCCGATTGCATTATACTTTGCACTAAAAGCCAATATTTCAACACCATGCTCTGCGGTTTGATTAAATTACATTTTAAGGGCAGTTCAATAGGGAATATCTTTCTTCAGTCCCTTAATGTGCTGCATGTTTCGCTAGCTTATGCACCGTATGAACATAACTAATGTGCCACATGGACAGCTATGAATCAGTTAAATTATGCTGTCAGAAAAAAAGAAAGCTTTCATAAAACTGAATTTGATAAATAATTTGATTTCACTATTTAAAAATGCATCCTTCAGTGTCACAAAATGCTTTGCACCACAGATGAAATGTGCCTTGAATATTCTCTCTGAATATACATGTCTACATTTCAGCATTTTATTTTTTCCTTGTGAAAGGAAATGCATCATGCAAAACATGTTGGGTGATTAAACTGTACTCTGGGTTTTAGTAACTCAAGGCCATTTAAAATAATATCCTAGTTTATCATTAGCTCCAGAGTCAACTTATGAAGCTGTGCAATGATGCTTGCTGCAACCCTAAAGCCTTGTACATGGAAGAGAAAATTTGCATTTGGATACGTGAGATGTTCGATAAAAACTATTTTATATATGTGGATGTAAAACTAAAAGTCATGTATTGGATAAAAGCTATGTCATTAGTAACCTACATAATACATATTTTTGTTCTGGGTCACCTCACACAAATGAAAGCATGCATTAGAGACTAAATATAAATATAGTATTGCTCTTAAATAATGATGTGTAATCCTATTAATTGGCAGCTAGCAGCAGGAAATCCTATTGCTGGCAAGTAGTAATAATAACACTATCATCATGATCTACAGTACATCCACATTACAGAACATATCATATAATGCATACATTATAATGCCTCCTCTCGTTTGTAAACATTCTTATGTTCTTATGTTCTTATTAGTTTCAAGAAAATTGGTTAAGCGTATTTAAAGCTGATTCTCTTTCGATACACTAAACAGACCTCATGGTGTTTGCTGGCTTGTCACTATTTCCACATATGTTTAGAAAAAGAAATTGCAAACTATAGCACACACTGTCAAGTATGAGTGGAGCACCACAAATATAAGTGTACTTGCCATTGGTTTGGAAGGTTTTCCAGCTTCTTTAATTAACTCCAATGGTTATCTAAACGTTGCACAAGTCTAACCAGTGGTGTAAATGATTTCTGGAGTCTGCATTAGAGGGTACAGAGGCAAGCTGCCAATGTGAGCCTCAGTATGTAAAAAAACATGAATGCACAAGACAACCCATAATTGTGCCTCACAGTTTCAATGTCATGGCATCTCACCTTTTTTACACAGAAACATGCATACATCATGCTGCCACAACATTGTACTAGCTCAACCCCTGTATATTCACGTTGTTTGCATACTGTTGTCAATGTGAACCAAAATGCAGGCTTTAAAGACTGGGTGGATTCAATCAGGAAATATGGTCTGTATTCAAGCATGTGTTTTAAAAGGTCTTTTCAAACGTCAGAACACATGTTTTGAACCTTTGCTTGTGTGTACAGTAGGTGTGCTTGGAATGTTTTAATTCAATAGAGCAGGAAAATGACCCAGGTCATAAAGCCTATGTATATTTATTTTCTTTCAGCATAGTTGTCAAGGTAATTTAAACAAGTCCAAAGCAAACCATAGAAGAGAAATACTCTTAATCAGCAACACTAGAATATACTTCTTCAATATAATGCAGTAATATGGTAAAGATATTTTCAATAACAAGAATGACTTTCATGGAACTGAAAAGTTCTGGTAAGATTCACCAGGCCAGGTTGAAAAGATAAAAAAAGCATATACACTTAAAATATGTGCTTCAAACCCATTTGTTTTCCCATGAAATAACATTGATCTCATTCCAGTGGGAGCTGATGGGGCCTTTTATAGAGCTTTATCTAGAGGACTGTACAACCCTCAGTCAACTGATCCCATCAATAATATCAAGACAGGAAATATTGCACCTTGAAAATTCAGGCTGATAAAAGGATTAACTGTGTCCCTTGAGAAAATCGTGTTTGAATGGGTTGAGGTGGGAGCACAGTAACATGTCAGTCTGCAAGATTACATAACCTCTACCTGACAACCCACAGGGTACTATAGCTTCCCACAGACAGCTGAGCACAAACTGTCAGGAACATGTTATCTCTGGTTTAGCTGAAGAAGATGAATCTGCCAAACAATCTAATTCCCCGCAAACTGATCAAATATGCCCTACCCCACCTCTTTTTCTTAAGGTGTATTGATATTTCTTGGCAGATTGAGCCAACTGCATTAACACAAAATGGCTGATTTCTCTTTACAAGAAATCTTAAAACCTTTACAATCACAGCATTCGTTGCATAGTTAAAAACTGTTAGCTAAATATAATAATACACAATTGTAATAAAATAAAAAACAGTATCTTTTTAGGATTTTTTCAATTAAGTTTAAATTGGAAAAAAGTGGTTGTTCCACAGAAGATCTTGTTCCACGCCAGGTTGTACATTTCTACAGAGGGGTGCAGTGGCCATGTATACTGTTAACAAACCCATGCACTAATACACTGACATGATAAATTGTATTCCATTGGTAATAACAAGCTTGCCTTACTAAAAGACATGTTTTCAAAAGCTTTCATAACAACAGATAATGCAACCTAAGCAACTGCAATCCAAGCACAACAAACACAAGGAGAAAAGAGTTACATTTTTTATCCTACCCCCAATGTCAGCAAAACAATACGACCATGTTTTCACAAAATCTGTAAAGTTTTGACATTTAGTAATATAAACATGTATTCCTATAGGTATTTCTAGTAAACCATCTGTCCAGGAAATGTGTAATTTATGAGTGAACAATATTGTATTCATATAATTTATATCTGAATTACAAATACACTCACTGCTACAAAATAATTATGTCTGTTTTTGTATGGAAATGACATAAACAATTCAAATCAACCTAAAACAGTCAACAAAACAAAAATAAAGTACAAAATAAAATAAAAAATTAAACGTAGGGATATTAAACTGGTACAATATTGAGTGGCATTTTAGAACTGATTATATCGGACTAACATGGGAATTGCTGTCCCTAACTTTAGTTTTGAAGGTGTAATTTATGCCCTGCCTGACTTTAGGGGCATTGCAGTGAGTGGAAAAAAAAAGCTACATCAAATTGAATCCATACATCATCCTTAGCCCAGCGTAATAGAGTAATAAAATATCAACATATCTACTGCAGTCTACTCTAAGCTGAGTGAGTGAGCGAGCATGTGCATTTTGCTCAGTGATGAAAAGGGAGTACCCTGCATATGCAAGATTCTTTAAAGCACTAGTTGTCCAAAACACTGTGCAATGTCATCTGCTGAATCTCCCCAACTGGTGTCTGCAAAATTGCAGTATACTGTACAGTTGCTGCTTTATTTGTTAATCAGATGTTGTAACATGTAACTACTGTACATGTACCAATGTAAGATATATTTGAAATGTAAGCTAAACAAGGCACACCAATTGATTAACATAGTGCCACACAGGTACAGGGATTGAACAAAAATATAGATTTTTTTTTAAATGACATGTAACATCTTGCTGTCAGCACTCAGTGCTGCCTTGGTTGCTCATAGTGAACCATCCTTTTGACAGTGTGGCTGGTGTTTTTAAAAAAAAAATCCAACCATATTCCTTTCTTTATAGTATTCACTTATACAACGCATACTACATAAGGAGAACTTTTACCAAGCTTTTGAGAGACAAAAAAGTAAATACATTACCAGTGAGGAGTTTGCCTCACCGTGGAAACAGTTTTCTTTCGCTTTCTGTGCTAAAGGCAGCCAGCTGCTTTACCTTCCCATAGCTATGAATAGGTATGGAATAGGTGCAGGCAAATGCCTATGATGTCTTCTAATTGGTGTACAATGCCAAAGTATCTTCTTGCTGTATGCTACTGATTACGCAAATCTTTAGTCATAGTATGTTTTTTTTTTTACCAGGGTGGAGTATGAATACATGGATTGCACAAGTCAAAACTTGTGAAGCACAAGATTTGGCCATAAAAAATAATCGTACTTCAGTGTGGGTCTTGTGTATTCACTTGGTGTGAATATCAGGGTTATGTTTAAAAATACAATGCTGTGATACGGACAACACGGGATACAGCAAAGGTAATGTGATGTGTTTCTTGTAAACACTGCAGGCGGTTCTGAAATACTTTAATTAGGGTTCAAATCAGAGGCTGAGCACTTCACAATCTTCTGCAACGTCCCGTCAACTTCTTAAGAACTACTGCTGAAAGCAAATCAATCTAGTAGCTACAGTAAATTTAAGCATGATGATTTCAATATCTCGAGAGTGAAAGCTAACCATACAACAATGACAGCATGTTGAAAAATTAGATCCTTTCCTGTAAATACCAGGCCTGCTATTCACATAACAGCAACAACAGAATACATGTCTACAATTAAAAAACATACTTACGATATATAAATGGGTTTTCATACAAAAGGTCTCACTTGAGATTTTTAAGACCAGTTAAACGTGGAAATTGACCTCTTCCTTGAAAATGTATGGACTGTATCCAAACCAAATTAGCCACTATTTTCTACATTTAAAATGAAAATGTGAAGAGCTGCCACTGAGCAAACAAGCACAAACAGACTAGCATGTCAGTAAAACAACTCCACAGACCTGTAGTTCCTGTATTTTTCATAATCATTTCAACCCAATTTACCAGCTGAAAGACTGTATAAACATGTTTAGTCCTGGTATCTAAAATTCAAGCGTCTCGAATTTCAAAGGCAAACAGGGATCAAAGTGTTACGTACTGTACAGTCCTGTCGGGTTCACAAAGTCATCTCTAAGGACAGAGGACCTATTTTAGTCATTTATGACATATATTTTATAAAAAATGCTATAGAAACTTGGTAGAAATCCTTTGCTGTGTTTATTGTACACATCAAAATAGTAGGCCACCGCAGAGCAATGAAAAGTACAGGTATCAAATGTGCCAAATGATGGACAACAAGATTATTTGAATGGTAAAGGGTCTACTTACAACTGCACACTTACTTGCTGTATTAATATAGACACCAAGATTAAAAAAGAAGAATGCAGCAATTCCAAACAGACACACATAATCCTTCAAATCAGTATTTTGTCCCCACAGCTGCATTGCAATGTTGACAAGTTATTTAATCACCCTTCATATGAACTTATTGTATCCAGCAGCAACTGAATCATCCAGTTTAAACTGCATTGTTTGTTGTATATTGTATATTGAATCAAAGTAATGAAGAAAAATGGACAATGGAGTAAAATTAATCAATCATCTTAGGTCTTCCAATGTACATACAGTACTCTGTTAGAGAATGCATTAGGTATGCCGTGGGAGTTCAAATATTTGTACAGAATGGTGTATGACAGTGTTACATATACAGCAAGGACTCGTTTACTTTGAATGGACATTGCAATTCCTCATGCTACAGCACCAGAAAGGTTAGCTTATATCGACAATAATGGTCTTGGAATCTGTCCCACACCCATAAAGCTAGAATAATTAGTTAAACATTGTATCTCATTATTATTACATTTCAACACAAATGATGAAAGTAACATGAATTAGCTGGTGGATTTTTACAAGTTATTCAGCTGCACCCAATTTGGACAAATACCAGTTCCATGCAGGCAACCCCCCTCTACCTCTATGAGTAACCTAGTAGCTGGATCAAGACAAGGAGTGTTATTTTATATATCGAGCTAAATGTATATCATTATTAAATGCTGATTGCCAAAATCCACCCAAGCTGAATTCTATGAATTGACAAGTCCATACTGAACTGTATAATCACAAAATGAGCCTCGCCTATTCTGCAATTGTCACGCAGCACATGCAAAGCACAATATGATGTCATCCTGCTGTTAGAATTGGCAGAGTGCGGTTCAAGTGGTCTAGTCATACAACACCATAAGAAGCTTTACCAATTACTTTGCTTTCCCATATACAACTTTACTGAAATAAACCATGGTAAAAGCATCGTAAAGCACAATTGAAGTGTAGTATAGACAATCCTACAGTGAATGCCCTTTTAACTATAGACTCTTGAAATGCATTGCAATGGTGAAGTTGAAGAAATGTAATATATATATATATATATATATATATATATATATATATATATATAGTACTGTAGAAAATTTTTTAGGCAGGTGTGAAAAAATGCTGTAAAGTATGAATGCTTTCAAAAATAGACATGTTAATAGTTTATATTTATCAATTAACAAAATGCAAAGTGAGTGAACAGAAGAAAAATCTACATCAAATCAATATTTGGTGTGACCACCCTTTGCCTTCAAAACAGCATCAATTCTTCTAGGTACACTTGCACACAGTTTTTGAAGGAACTCGGCATGTAGGTTGGCCCAAACATCTTGGAGAACTAACCACAGTTCTTCTGTGGATTTAGGCAGCCTCAGTTGCTTCTCTCTCTTCATGTAATCCCAGACAGACTTGATGATGTTGAGATCAGGGCTCTGTGGGGGCCATACCATCACTTCCAGGACTCCTTGTTCTTCTTTACGCTGAAGATAGTTCTTAATGACTTTCGCTGTATGTTTGGGGTCGTTGTCATGCTGCAGAATAAATTTGGGGCCAATCAGATGCCTCCCTGATGGTATTGCATGATGGATAAGTATCTGCCTGTACTTCTCAGCATTGAGGAGACCATTAATTCTGACCAAATCTCCAACTCCATTTGCAGAAATGCAGCCCCAAACTTGCAAGGAACCTCCACCATGCTTCACTGTTGCCTGCAGACACTCATTCGTGTACCGCTCTCCAGCCCTTCGGCGAACAAACTGCCTTCTGCTACAGCCAGATATTTCAGATTTTGACTCATCAGTCCAGAGCACCTGCTGCCATTTTTCTGCACCCCAGTTCCTGTGTTTTCGTGCATAGTTGAGTCGCTTGGCCTTGTTTCCACGTCGGACGTATGGCTTTTTGGCCGCAAGTCTTCCATGAAGGCCACTTCTGACCAGACTTCTCCGGACAGTAGATGGGTGTACCAGGGTCCCACTGTTTTCTGCCAATTCTGAGCTGATGGCACTGCTGGACATCTTCCGATTGCGAAGGGAAGTAAGCATGATGTGTCTTTCATCTGCTGCAGTAAGTTTCCTTGGCCGACCACTGCGTCTACGGTCCTCAACGTTGCCCGTTTCTTTGTGCTTCTTCAAAAGAGCTTGGACAGCACATCTGGAAACCCCTGTCTGCCTTGAAATTTCTGCCTGGGAGAGACCTTGCTGATGCAGTATAACTACCTTGTGTCTTGTTGCTGTGCTCAGTCTTGCCATGGTGTATGACTTTTGACAGTAAACTGTCTTCAGCAACCTCACCTTGTTAGCTGAGTTTGGCTGTTCCTCACCCAGTTTTATTCCTCCTACACAGCTGTTTCTGTTTCAGTTAATGATTGTGTTTCAACCTACATATTGAATTGATGATCATCTCTTCTGTTCACTCACTTTGCATTTAGTCAATTGATAAATATAATCTATTAACATGTCTATTTTTGAAAGCATTCTTACTTTACAGCATTTTTTCACACCTGCCTAAAATTTTTTCTACAGTACTATATATATATATATATATATATATATATATATATAATATATATATATAGGTATACTCACTAAAAAGATTGATGTGGGTCTAAAGTCAAGTACTTTGATAGATTGCATTTTTCTTAAGTGAAAGTTGCTGTCAAATAACAAATAAGACTATAATTTCCAAGAATAAACCTATTATTTCCACTATTGCCCCATGCTTGGTTGCCTAGCAAGGCAGCCAAAGTGTATGAGCGACAATGCAATCCTGGGAAATGCCTTTTTTACACAACAATTCGCATATTGTAGCCACATAGTTGCAGACATTAGTTTGTGCATCCTTACATTTTTTAAATTAGGAAATTCATTCTGATTAGATGGCAATGTGCTGGCTTTCCTTCAAAGCTCAGCAAGCACAACAGAAGCATGCCTGTATTGTAGATATTACATCCTTATACTGCTGGTGTACTGTACATGTTTGAGCAGCTCAGTGGAACGGCAATTTAAATTATTATTATTTGTTTATTTAGCAGACACCTTTATCCAAGGCAACTTACAGAGACTAGGGTGTGTGAACTATGCATCAGCTGCAAAGTCACTTACAAGCCCGTTTCTTTAACCACTGGACCACACAGCCTCCTAATGAATTATGATAATCATGATATTACCAATCCAATATTAGATAATTGTTGTGAAGTGATAGACAGATAGATAGATACTACTATGAATCTTAACCTATTATTTTTATCTATTTGTTTACACAGTTTCCTCCTGTCAATATTTGCTCGATAAATGTCAAGTACTTCAAAGCTATACTGCCACAACCCTTTTCTTCTCCATTGTTGAAATTAAATACTGCTTTTTAGCAGAACGTATATGAAGGTAACAGATGTTCTTTTGTTAATCAGCATTAGCATTCAGTTTACTGACAATGTTGGGCGGATTAATGTCACTGATCTAATTAGTATTACACAATATTATCCTACAGTGTAGCATAAATATACTTTAAATGGATTTCACAGGAATATTGTTCTTGCATTCCTTGCTTGTCGGATACACGGTTTGGTCAGTGATAAACTGCAGTGTTCCATTCATCCACTCTACTATTTGTGATATACCAGTATCTTTTTACTTAGAGCTGTGTTGAATATGCTATGCAGAGGATGACGTCTCTACACAGGACGTATTGGAATGTACACAAATCCTTAATGATTGGATGATTTCTCATATGTGATTTATAATTCAAAATAAAGGGACTGCATTGTAGGCTCAAAGTGCATGCACTAAATATCAGCACATCATATATGTATACAATATAACTACACTTATTTAATGTACCTGTTGTTTGAAGTGTATCAAAATGATATAAAAAATGATATTCTTTCATTGTATTCAAGCTTTTTAGAAATACCTTTATCATTTGAATGGGGGAAAAAAATCTGGTTATACACTGTTGCTGAACAAACAAAAAATAAATCAAAAACAGAACAGGACTTTAATGGTGTATGTCAGCAAAAAATATCAAAGTGAGAAGAATGGGTTAGATCCCAAGATAACATTCATGAAAATGTATTTATGTTAATAACAGATGCTTGGAATATATTGTGAATATTTCATCTTAAGAAATATGCACAGATTTTAAAACTAATTACAAATATCCAGAGAATTTTGAAACCAAAAAGTCTCTTTCATAGTACAATTTGATTACCCTGACACCTTCTTTTCAGCGGCCACTGGAAAATTCTAATACCCAGACTTAAAAGGGTATCAGACTAAATATTAAGAAAGGATAACATTTCATGAAACTGACTGTTTAGCTCTGCTTTGATTCACATTGTCCATTGAAACATGAAACTAATTGCCTCGTGTTTGTGGTATATTTTTTTTTCTTAGGAGCTAGCCATCAATTGATGGAAAAAAGAAAAACGCTGTGAAACACCCACACGAGTAGGATAATACACTTTACTCTGTTCTGCAATAAGCTGTCAAGGTGATTGATTCAAGGACACCAGTTTTAGCTGCAGGTGCTCATTATACCTTTGCTCATATCTGCTGCCTAAACACCAGAACTAAAAAAAAAACAGACTAGTATTTGCATTTTAAAAGATGAGTTTTAATACATTTTATATTAACCCTTATTTACCTACCCAGTAATTACACGAATATAGGATTAAATGGAAATAGGAATATTGTATGTAAAACATTGGAATAGTTTTGGTTGAGCTGTAAGACACAAGGGTGCTGAGACTTTCAACTTGTGTAGGACATTCCAAAATGCAACTGCCCTTGACACATTGTTTGTTGAGTGACAAATTAGTGCTAGTCGTGGTTCTGACATTATAATCCTCCCCTTCCCCTTCCCCTTCCCCTACTACCCCCCTGCTTTAAAGAACAGGGCACAGACCACCGGGCCAGGCCATATTTCAAATAAGCCTTGAAAGGACGCCAGACAGAAATTACTTCACAAATGACAGATGCCAACCTAGGTCAAAGAGACAGAAGAGAGGCCTGGTAACGGGACAACAACAGTACTGCACTTTCTTCCCTTTTCACCCCTGAAAGTGTAACTTTTTTTGTACTGACCACAGCATCCTTCCCATAATAATTTGCCACATATTTGACTAGGGTAGCTGACCACCCACCAAAGAGGTTACAGAAAGTGAATAATGCCATCATTAACCACTATTGAAAATAACAATGAAGTGAAATGATGTGTTTAAATGACTAAGATAGGTACAACTATTCTATTTTGACAATAACTCTCTTTTGATCCAGATAAGACTGCAGCAGTAACTGCGTTGATCATGGCTTTTAATAGCCCTTGATAAGGAATAATTGCTTTTGGATGCCTGCTATTGCAGTCCCTGGATCTTTGTACTCATTAGTTTGTTCAACATATATCCTCCAGACAACTACTTATTCTCTCATTAAAACACAAAAATGAAGGGAACCAAAATTTCATTTAGACCCAGTAATTGCCTGGAGTCATGTCATCAGCACCTGTTTCAGTTTTGGAGAAAGACCTACTCCAGTAGTGTGTCTCCCAAAAAAACACAGATGGCCACAGCCTTTGAAACAGGGGGTATTGTTATTATGGTACAATTCTCTGCACGAATTCAACCAAAAATCTACCATCTAAAGAACCAGACCTTTTCTGTGAGCATTTCTGAGCATGGTCCATTATAAAAAGTAGTTTTTATGTAATGTATATATATATATATATATATATATATATATATATATATATATATATATAGACAAATATTAATTAAACCACCTTTTTATTTTACCACTCAGCATCCTGAAAGGAGTTGCATTCCATGATTTATTTTATGATAAAACAGGAAATGATTCTAGATTTGAAGCTGCCAACTTAAACACTTTCTGTGAAAGCAAATGAATTTGCCTACGTCAAAATCCTTAAACTCGTCCTAGCATGTGCTGAAATAACTGCTGTCATAAACACTTTCTACTTGGCCACGTGCTCTTTCAGTGCATTCTAAGCTTATCATTAGATCTGGTGTTGGCTGAATGTAGCAACAATCCAGAGTTTGAAGTGCCCTACCTGGAACACTTATACATGAGCAATTCTGCTAAAGAGCTTTACAGTTGCAATTGAGTCTAAATACCCTGACCTGTTCCAACTACTAATGGTAAGATGCATAATTTAATTTCCACCTGTTAAATGTGCTTACTGTTATGGAGCTACATCGAAAGCTCTCTAATGTCTGTCTTATTGTTGAGACTGAACACTAAAAGCAGACCAATGATTAGACAACCTTGGTCCCCTTATTGTGCGTTGATATAAGTAATTCGTCTTGCTGCAGTTCTTTTTTTTATTGGGTGGTGGGAAAGATTCCTGGGCTTCTATAATAGTCAAATGTAAAATGCATTCTTAAATACCAGCTTCTACACCAACCGCGATTGCTATACTTAGTCGCCTCAAATGCCTTTTCATTTATTTGTTCAACATTTCCTTTGCAATCATCGAGTGGTGGATGCTCCAATATTGAATTATAATATTTTTTTCTCTATTTCTGAGCTTGCTTTGAGCAGAAGTCTAACTGCTTTCACTGAATAAGCTTCCTCGTCATTCGAACCATGTGACAATGTGACCTTTCAAACTACAGTAAAACCTGTTTAGCCAGCCCCTCTACATACCGACATTCTGTATAATCCCGAATGAATTCTATAATTCTATGAATCCCTATGGAAATGAATGGTGTGATACCCTTTAAAACCAGCAACCTGTCTATTCTGGAATCCGGCATGAGTCTCTCCTGCCTAAATTCTATCTAAATCTGACTGTGCAGTTCATGTAAAAAAAAAATTTGTTGTAAATTTAAAACTGGTATAAAAAAATAAAAACAAGGTGTTGCGTATATACTCACATGACCTGCCGGCGCCATTCTGAATTGCACAGTTATTGAACAGCAAATACATGTCTAAACGTCCACAATATCATGAATGAAAAATGTGTGCTTGTCAAAAAAGTTGAACGTTTACCAAAATCAACACTTAAAGAGCTGTGAAAATTTCTAAATCACAAGGCAAACTGTTTCAGACATTCTCAAAAGAAAAGATGCCTACTTAAAAGCAACATGGAGAAAACATGAATGCCAGCAGAAAGCGTGTGAATCCCACATGCAGGTACAGTACGAGCAAGTGAACGTCTTTCTCTGGGAATGGTTTAAACAGGCTTGTGCTAATAATAGGTAAATATGTTGTTGCGGTATTGTTGTGTTTAAAGTTTGCTGAGATATTATCGTGCTTATTATGCACATTCAAATAGTGATTTTACCTTTTTTAGGTACAGTATTAGTCACATGATTTGAACGGAATGAGGGAGCCTGTTCAGTTCTAGGCAGTCTGAATTTTAAAGACAAGCTCACACACAGGTAAAATCAGATACAAGAACAAAAACTATAATCACTCAGTACTGAACCAAGAGCCCAGAACTACTCAACATAATTGCAAACATCATAAAATATCAAGGAAAAGGTGACAAAAAAAAAGAACCTGAGATTTTACAATAATATATGCACTTGGTAAAGTTACTATGCAGTTACTGGACAGTGCTTTACCAAACTCTGATCAACCATATTTAAACTTCCCTGAATTATACTTTTCCCATTGCATACTGAAGCAAACCTGGACCAAATTATGTATTTATGCAATATGTATTTATTACAGATATAAATGAGTCATTAACCTCAATGTAAATTTTGTTGAGTTTATGTTATAACCATATTTGACCTACAAATAAAAATAGCTTCAAAGTACCTAAAGATGTGCATAAAACCAGCCTTATTTACCGTATATAATGCTCAGGCATGCGCATGTACACAAACTCGCTATTGCCATTATAGTTCATTAGCTATGGCGTGACATGAGAACCCATATAAAAAGCGTTAAGAGCCAGACGCATTAGCATTTTGGAAGTAGATGAATGAACGCATTTGTTCTCTCCTCTGTTCCCTGCTGAAAGAGTTTATTAATGAGTGTTTTGCAGTTCTTTCTCTTTTGCTCATATTAAAATTGAGGTAGCAGGCGAGAAAGAAAGTTGTAGTAGATAACTTACTTACTCCTGGTTAATTTTAGAGAACAATCCCTTCAGTCTCTTACAGAAGGAATTTACATTTTCAGAAAAACAATTAGGAAAACATTCTTCATTCTCATGATTTCTCATCAAAAAAATATGTTTATCAACATGTTTTGAGCCTAAAGTTATTTTTTGAGTCCTTGTTAATTTAATTAATACTGAGAAATACATTGATGATCTCTTTCCAAAGTTGCAACCTGAGTATTTGTTTTAGTTTCTTGTTCGTGGAACTATGTAGGTAAGTACACCCATGTGTATACATAGTAATTATTTTAAAATACATTCCGATAACAGTCAAAGATGAAAAGTAGATTAATGTATCGTGTTTAAAAATATACTGGTTTGATGTATTTGGAAGTGCAGATGATGGTCTTATTAATGAATGCTGGGTGTCATTACAGTTAAATATACACAAATCAATACTGGAAGAATTGAATAAATTGTGTATTGAGGTGTCCTTAAAGCAGGCTTTTAATGATAACCACATCTGAAGATTCGGATGTGTGGCCAAGCATTTTACATTAGCAATTTCCTGGAGCTTTTTAAAACTTTTCATTGCAGTCAGTAATGACCTCAATGTTTTATTCTGTACCAGGAGCACATCCTTACGATGACGGGTTCTTTTGATCTATTATTTACAGCAGATTATTAACAGTGTTACAGTTAAAGACATCTGGCTGCTTGCTAACTAACCAACTACACCTTTTAGAGTTTCTGCACATCTGGGTGCAAAAGTCAAGTTTAACTGTGAACTATTTGTACTAAGAATGCATGATATACTTTAAACTAAGTCACTGTTCATAAGTAATTAAGAGTACTGTAGATAAAAATGAATTGCCTGCTGTTCATCATTGTTCATTTTAATTATTATTATTATTATTATTATTATTTATTTCTTAGCAGACGCCCTTATCCAGGGCGACTTACAATCGCAAGCAAATACAAATACAATACAATTGGAATCTTAATATGATAAACCAATACACAGGTGCTACTTACTGATAGCAGAGCAGATTCCATTTGTACTTTTACATTTACTTTGATGTCAAGTGTATACCTGCATCGTAATTTCTTGTTCTGCGATATAAAATAAATGAACCCCACAAGATTTCTAAAAGTATTCAACCATTCCTTTACTGAACCTATCAAAGGAACTGAATTGTGCCGCGGTTAATAAATAGAAGCATTTCCATTTCGTTGCCAGACAGCCTGTGATTATATTCTCCTTTTTAATTCAGTGTGCCATTGAGTTAAGGTTTATATGATGTGTCACTGTGGAGAGAGAACCAAATTGAAGCCAACGTTAACAACATGGGTCAATTTCATAAGTGACCTTTTACAATATCATTCTGGCTTGTCTTAAGACTACATTTGTGAGATCATAAGCAAAGGATTTGAAATGCATTGACCCACTGCAACCCCTATACATTCCTTTTTTAATGCTACAGTATGTGCTACAGCAGGGGCCTGACTCAATCTATCAAAGTTTTTTTTTTTTTTAAAGTATTAGCTCAAAGGTTAATTTAAAATAAATCAGTATACAACATTTTGAAGTCTTAAGAGTCAAGCTTCCCAACACCTCACAATGCCTCTCCTTCCTCAAGGCAGCATGGGTCTGAAACCAAAGATTTAAAATCTAAAGCTATTTGCACTGAAATGGTAATAATATAGACACGATGCTTTGCTAGGTTTCTTGGTGATATATAGCTAGTATTCCAGTTGTTTTTAAATGGCTAAGCATGACATTTCAAAATAACAACAGGAGGTGGGGAAATAGGTAACCGAGGTGAGCTTCATTTGGAGGTGAATCATTTAGTGGCAGAATTAAAGAATTACACATTGGGAAATAGTTGATAGGTTTTCTCTTTTGCAAAGCACACACCGATATAAAGTTAGCGCTGATAGATTTTGTAACGCTGATAGTACTAACAGTATACAGATATGGATAGTTCCTGCAAACCACAATTGACAGTTAGCTTGGGTTCATTTATTTTTATATTGTATAAGACAAACCCGCTTTTACATGTCCATTTAAATAAGCAGATAATGTAATATTACTTGTGGGGACTGGACAGCGTGATTTCTGTTTTTTTTATCATTTGAAAATGTTGTGAAGCACTGAATATCCTTTGTGTAGTTAGTTTAATTAGGAGCCTGGGGACACCTACATCACCAGTGGGATTCCAAGGTCCAACTGCATCCTTAATATAGGCTCAGACCTAATATTGGAATCTGAAAACAATCTATGGATTGCTCATTTTTAACCACAAATGAAGATTAATGACGAGAGGCAATAATTAAGACCCAGTCCTATGGGAGACATGTGAGAAGGGGCTAAATTGGGTTTCTCTTATTTATAGAACACTATAAAATCTACTGTTTCAAAGTGATTCTTTAAATGTCCAATATTTTCTATATATTTAATATAATTGTTCAGTCAGTGTCATTCTTCTTCTTCACACACTGTCATTTGTGGTTGGAAGCTGGTAAAGGGATTTTGAATAATATTTTCAGTGGCCATTAAAAGCAAAGAATAACAAGTTATTTCAGAGATCAGTGCATTTATAAATGTGCCTTTGAAGTTTCACTGACAGCAAAATAATACAATGCACCATTAATTTAATACTTCTGTCTGAGGTCGGGCTGCTGTTATGAAAATCTTTCTTTTCCCTCAACACCCTGTCGTGTGATGCATCGCTAATGTAACCCTGAAAGTATGCAGTGTTGTACTTTTCTTACTCTGTAAAAAAAGAACGAAAGGGGTCATCACTAAGAAACTTTAAAATGGAGAAAAGTCATAGTGTATGACTAAATCTGATTGGCTGATTCAGTTCTTCAGCATATCTTCGCTTAACATAATTGCACTCCTGGCTTGTCTTGGATCTTAATGTTTCCTAGGTGTGCAATTATGACAGCATAAATAACACCCTGTTTTATTACTCTAGTGCTACTCCATGTAGATTTTGGATGTTTCAGATTCCTAAAATTCTACAGTTCCATAACCTAGTGGTCACAGGTGTTATTGTCAGACAAACAAAATTATTTCGGTATTTTACAAATTCATATTTGGACATCCACTTTCTAGATTGGACATAGACAAAGTATTGTGTTATGCAAATGTACTAAAACAATATTTAACATGATTTAGTAACAATACAGTGTTCTGTAACCAAAGCGGTGTGCATCTGTGTGCACAGTTAATTAATATAAATACAAGCATCTCTACCCATTATCTGCAGAGAATAACATTACTTGAATTGATAAATGTATACCTGAGACTTCATGGAGACAATGCGATTTCTCTTGTTTATGAGATAACAACTGTTCAGTCTGATTGACTTTTGTAGAGGCAAGCATTCACTTTAGTTAGTGACATTTCAGGCAAAATTGATTGCAAAAAATGTTTAGTGTACAGTTCAGTAATTGTTTCCCAACACAGAAAATGCAGTGCACTGAAGCAAATGCAAGAATACAGAGATGTTCTTAAGCTGTCAAACTTAGTTTGCTACTTTTATTAAGGGAAACATTGAGGGCCACATTTTCATATATTTCTAGTTTACTGCAGTCTTTAATTAACGGAACTTCTATTTTTTTGAAAGGAGAAAAACATATCGACTTTACAAAACTGGTTTCAAACATCTAAGTAATGTACAGTAATAGAAGGTCTCTAGAGCACTCTCAAGTTGTGTTTATCAGTTTTGGACATTTGTGTTGAATTTTCCCCTGGAGTACACACTTTGAAAATATGGCCCCGAGTGTTCTGTTTTGAACACATTTTCCACTGACTGTAGTGGAGTGCACTTATGGGGCAATAAAGCATGGCCATGTTCACTTGAGGGAATCTCAACTATTTCCTAATGAATAAAGAAAAGCCCAGCTGAGTGTCCTTACTAATGAGCAGAAACCAACCCGGAGGCTTCTTTTTATAATACAGTACTTTAAAGAACAAGTAGTTCCATCGCACCTTTTCTGTGCCTTTCTCTTATATTTGCAATCATTGAGAGGGGTTCTGGGTTTTAATGCTGTTGAGTTTGTATATTTTGTGTCTGTTTTTACCTGGCTATGAGCTTGCTTTGAGCTTGTCTGGAGACTTCTTGATCTTTCAACTCTGCTGACCAAACCTATTCTATACTGTAGAGAGGCCGTTCTGTGACATGATTTAAATGTAATGAGAAATGTCTGTTCAGTCCTAGGCAGCTCACAGATAGGTAAAGACAGAAATCTTGAGAAACATATTTAAACTAAAATGTGTACAATAAGTCTTAACTCATAGAATCAATTGCTTGCTCTGGCTATCCTTTTGAATTCGAATCGCTCCTTTCCATATGACCCACTTTGGTGTGACTTCTATCAGAAGTGCGTCCGGAAATTGTTTTTGTTCATTACTTGCTATAAAAAATATAGCAATTAAACCAAATACTAGTTTGCGATAACCTTTCATATATGAAAATGTGAGATTTATGAATTGGTAGTAATACATATTATTTAAGATATACTAAAACTGGTATGCTATCTTTATGTAATGCCTCTCAAGAATTATACAGCACGCATTGTAGAGGGAGGTATTATTTACATAATGACATTTGCTAAGTCCCAGCAGGTGAGCAGGAAACTGGGATAGTAATAACAGTGGGACACACAGAAGATAAGGCAGAATTAAAGGCCACTGTAAACAAGATGACTCATAATTGACATTTAGAGTCCAGGTACATTTAAAAAAAAACACATAATGGACATCCAAGAGTGAAGGGATTTACAGTAAAATAGATACTTCTCTCTCATCATTGTACCAAGCCCCAGAGACACCAGGAATTGAAGCCTGCGGACACAGGTCTGTGTGTAACATTTGTCAGTGCCAGAAGCAGAGCAAATCCCACAAGAGTCATGTTGCCAATGGAAACCACTCCTGCTTAAACTGGTGAAACTTTGAAAAGAAGCTTTATAAAGACAGTTCATCTTAAAAACAGGCAGGGACAAAATCTGAGTTGAAGAATATAACCAAAACTAGATATTAAAAAAATGATTTAATACTTCCAGTTGTAAACCACATCCCACAGTTATGATATCCAATTCATCTAGACCCTTTCTTTAAAAAAGTATTTAATAATTCAACACATTCCAGTACTAGTACTATAAAATTCCTATTTGAGCTATTTGAAATTAAAAGCTCAAACGCGACTTCTGTTGCCACTTATTATTCCAAAAATTGTATTTTCTTTCATCGTTTTTTAGGAACATGGTAGAACCACACTACTCACCGATTTGTGCATTAACGATAGCATGATGTCATTGTCTGACCACTAGTAATCTCCAGTTTGTCTTTTATTCTTTAAACAGCAAAGAGGGGCAATCTGAAACACTACCTGTTGTGTGTATGACAGAGGCAGTCATGCACACGATTTTAAAATGTTCTGTCCAAGTCTGAGTCTATAATTTCCTGTCTCTTCTCATTTTTGCTCTGCAGAAACACTGGTTCCCTTTTCTCACACTTGTTCTTTCAAATCCTTGTTTTAAAATTGTGGAATTCATTTTCAATTGGTCTCCCTGACCTTTCAGTGATTGAATATAATACATGTAAGTCATACAGTCATGAAAAGATTGCTACTACACTGTCTGACAATCATTTTCAGGGGCTCTAGCAACCCGCTTTCCTGGTCTGAGACGCTTCAAAGAGTCCATAGTTCAATGAAAGCCACAAAAAAGTTACAAGCACTTGTTTTAACCCAGTTTTCTTTGAAGTAAAACCACAGGGGATCAACAGTCATTATACTGGAACTGCAAAAATCTAGTGAGGTGAGTTCCAAATTGCTAATTATTATTTTTTTAATTACTCACCATATCCTGTCGGAGGTAACACATTTTATGTACACATTGCATACCATTGCCAATTTAGTGTTCTTCCTTAAAACAATGAAATAAAAAACGTTTGGTTTTTTTTGTAAATGAACAATAGTGTGTTTATCAAAGTTGAGATTTTCTGAAACTACACAAGTAAAAATATCTCCCCTGATATACTTTATCCTCAGAGCCAGCCTACTGATGGCAAGATATGATGGACACATGCCACCTCAAATCAAACATGCTTACTAGACAAAGAAAAAACATGAGGGAGTATTGGCTCTCATGTCCAAAGTCATGGGCATTTTAGAAGGTGAGAGAACAAAGAAAGAAACACGATAAAGTTAAATTAAAGTAAAACAAAACAAAAATAACTTGTACGGTATTCGATTGCAGCATGTTCATTAACATTGCTGCCTCCTAAAAGTAAATTACGTTAATTCAATACATTTATTTGTATTCATTAAACTCATTTAAATAATTATTGTTTTTCTTGGGAAAGTAAGTCAGTCTTTTGGCTAATTTAGACTTTGTTCCACAAGGGGAAATGCTATTTTAAACCTAGTATGTGTTTTACAAATACTATAGTGTGCAGTTCTTTAGTAAACACTTCAATGCTAATGTATTTTCATGACACTTTATCTGGCAAGCAAGACGCTTCAGTTTAGTCTTAGGAAGTTAAACACATACAGTACAAAAAATGAACAGCCAGGTCTAAATTGATTTAAATTAAATATTAAAATCTTAACCGTTGCTCTATGCATAATAAGAGCTGCAGAAGCTTGAATTTGGCAGAACAAATATGATATGGATGCCTGCATCCTGGTGGTAAAACCAACGATGGAGCAGTTGCAGTTTTTCTACATGTTGAGCAGAGGCATTCAATATTTCTCATTTTACTGAATTACATGGTAACTAAAATGCACAACAGCCCCAAAAGGTTGATCTTTCTTTGACAACAATGTGTTATTGCTTCATAGCCAAAACTATATTGCTGTATTGAAAATTGGTCTCCAGTGGACAAAGACTTCAGATTCTGTGTGCCGCCTTAGTGTTGGTCTGATTCGTGGAAATGGTAACTTTAGTTCCCTCACAAAAGGCAAAACATCTCCACTTTATAAAGCTCCTCCTATTTTGCGGTTCCTTAACATTATATTGGTTAAAAAAACTGTTTCTCAAATATAGCGTGCATCGGTGCAGATTTAAAATGAGAAATAATACCACTGAGAAGTTGTGAATGCCCTTAGAAATCAATAAATTAGTCTACCTACCCGTATTAATAGGAAAGAAGTAATAAGGTGATGTCAAGGAGAAATAATGCTGACGCAGTGAAGCATCACTGCCATAAATCTCAAAGACTCAGTAAAAATGATTTGTGCTTTACCAGTGGTTACCTTTTGTTATACAGTATTGTATTACACATGATATAGTGTACAGTACTATGCATTTGTTGTATATGCAGCAGAATGCACATACTGTGTGGTTTATATATTTATGAAGAAATATTGTGTTCATATGAATATAAAAAACAACTAATGGAGCAGAGAGTTATCATTAACCTGCTTTAATAAAGTTTCTCTCACAGTATACTGGGGCTGTTGGTTCTTATTTTTTAATCAGGAACTGAATTATTTTTGTGTCTTTAAGCAGTCTAGTTTTCACTGCCCGATGTTCAGATATTATATTCATACTTACAGTAAAAATTGCATTTGATCCATGTAAGATTGGTTCAACCTTCTCTTTGGTTGGTTCGTAATGTTTTCACCATTGGTGTATTAGCTATTTGTGAGATGTTGCGCTTTATCAAGACAGACTTCAAAATCCAGAACATTACCTTTTAGCTTCTTGTACAGTATGTTCTCTGAATGTTCTATGCATTGTTTTCTGGTTGAAAATATGTGCTTTTCTTGAAGATGGATATTCTATTTTACCGATCACTGTATTATTTCTTTACCAAAACGCAATAATGATCATGCACGAAACAATGATGAATGGTGTCATTTGGTTGTAATGTAAATGCATAGCTTGTAATGAAATTCGTGCTGGTATAAAAAGGGTTGAGCAGAATCTGAAAAACATCATTTATCCTATAAGCCAACCTGTCAGCACACTGAGCCAGCAGGGTTGCCAAACAGCCTGTTCAAGGCACCCAAAGGAGCAACACACACCTTAATGAGATCCCATAGGAGTTCACTACTCGGACCTTCTGTTATTTAGACTACCGTGTACAAAACTCGAGTTCTGATATGTTACCTTATTTAATGCATTCTTTTTAAATGTTGTGGTTTTAAAAAACTGAAGCTGAAAAAAATTTATATTGCAGAATTTCAACGAAACCATTTTTCTAGGTCAAGATGTCCTAAAATGTGAATTGTCTATCTGGCCTACACTGTAAGTTGCATCAAATATGCTTCAATAGAAAAGTCCAAATTATAAATATCATCTTTGATTGAGCTGTTCCGCAACACAGCATGCGCTTTAAATTCTAATAAAAACTTGAAGTTATAGTGCCATAAACCACTGACCTCAAATGTTTCAATAATTATTTTAGAGATCATTGCTTTAACAGCTCATCATAATGTTTTTGATCATTGTATTTCACCAGTCCCCACCAGAAATGTCGAATTGTCCTTCACCTCTATTTTTATTTAAATTAATTATCCATGCAGGATTCATTTAATTGATAATTTAAAAAAAAAATGGCTTTCCCACTGTTATGCTCTGTTAAATCATGAATCATATAGGGTCTAAATCCCAATAGATTCTCAGCTGTCTCAGTGCCATATTTTCTCTGTAATAAAGGATTGTGGTAATAATTAGTCTGTATTAAAATAACACTGAAAAAATATAAGACCGCCGAGATCCAAAATTGTTACATTATTCATATCTTCTCTATTTCCCAACTGAAAACATTCAGGGAAAATAGAGATGAGGTTATAGAAATATGCAAATTCAAAACTGAATTATACTTCTACCACCAACAAATATCAGTATTTATTTCACCAGTCATACCAAGTGTGTGTGTGTGTGTGTGTGTGTGTGTGTGTGTGTGTATATATATATATATACACACACACACTGCTGTACGAAAGTCTTAGGCATGTTGCATTTTTCTTCTCTGTTCCATACAATTTACTCAAAGCTTCCACTAGTGTTTTCTACTATTATAACAACCTTGACTTCCACAAAGAAGGAAAAACATTGAGTGAAATAACTCGCATCACTTGATTTTCAAGGTGTGGTATCCGAAGCATAATCAACAAGTACAGAGAAAACCCAGGACTGGAAGACCCAAAAAGCTGTCTAACAAGGATGAGCAATACCATCCTTAAGGAATAGAAAGAAGACAAGCGTTGATTTGACAACAGAACTGGCCGAAGGCACAGGTGTCATTGTCCAATAAACAGTGGCTGTCCAGCAAAGCACAGAGCTCTGACTAACTCATTAACACAGTCATCCTGCACTCTCTTTTATTAAAGTGTGTGTAAAAGCCACATAAATGGATTGCTTGTCTCTCAGTTCATGTTCTTGTTTTAGTTTGAGTCGCTTCTTTTTCATGTACCTCAATGCATCAGTATTTGCAACGCTATGCGTACGCTGCCTCATCTGACCCACTTCTGCTATTTTTGCTTTTTGTATACTTTTAAACATTTGTTTTCTTTTGAATATTCATAAACTGATTTACGTTTTCTTCCCATTCCTCATCCACTAAAAGTATTATAGTTTTGTGTAAGTATTTCAATTTATTTATTGATCAATCTAGTAGTTACTACATCCAGCAATTGCCACAATAATCAGACTTTGATTGGCCAACAGAATCAGGTGATAATGCGTTTGTGAACAGAGAACCAATGTGTGATGTTTGAACGTTATTTGATCCTCTGACATCTAAACGTACCGGCTTTATCCTAGGATGCAATGTAGGACTGCTTTTTATAATGTTGGAGTCAAAATAAAACAGCATTTTAATCTAAATATTGTGTATTTCCTAGAAAATAGTACTGGAAAAACCAACTTTCAGTTAAAAAAAAAAAATCCTGTAATTTTTTGGTAAAATTCAGAATAATCCGGAAATGCTGAAAACTGAAATCAGATGAATTGTGCTATTTTACAAGGAAAAGCGGGAACATATCCCACTGAGTAAGCACTGACAACTGCAGGGTGTTGGTGTTTCAGTAATGACTGGACGTTCAAAAAGAAGTCAAGGTTATCTGGCAGTCATACACCTGCATAGCATGGTAAATGAAGATCCACTTCATTGATTTCCTAATGGAAATGGGTCCTACCAAGCTGAAAATGCCTTTCTCCAGAGGGGTTGGTCTGTTTGGAAGAACACAGCCAGATCTGTCTCACCTCTCTTGACCTGACCAATTGCCAGACCTCAATCCAATTGAGTCTTTATGGGGTGAATTTGATCTACTTCCTCTGAGCAAAGCAACCACAACCTGCACACTGTTTGAGGCTTTGGAAGATGAATGGTACCTGATACTGCACCGCAGGAGACCTTACATGTTGGAGTTATTGCCTCAGGAGGTGGACCTTGCTAAAAAAACAGTGATATACACCACCAGATTTGTAGCACATGTATAGCAGCATAAAGAAGATCAAAGCCATGTATCTTTTATTTTAATTTATATATTCCTGAACACGGTTCTGATATCACCCCTAGTCTCTTGTATGTGCAGTATAGCAGTCATTTACTGTTTTGTATTTGTTAAATTTCTTCTATCCAGGAAAAACCCCTTGAGCTGATCTATCTAGTTTTCGAGCAAGATAATGTATATTTTGACATTTTTAAAATGATTTTGTTATCTGAAACTATTTTACCAATGAAAATTGCCTGCCACACTTTGAACTACATGTTATGACACATTAGTGAGGTGTGGAAGAGAAAATTCAGACGAACCAAATAAACATATACACTGTTTATCTTTGCAGCACTAAAATCAAAACATGTTCCCCCTAAGGGGAAGACTGTAACTCCCAATTCTAAACCTAAATACATTTCCTGACAATGAAGATGGTCTTACCACTGCTGCTGTTTTACAAAGGACAGTCATGATTAATGATCCGTGTAACATCATTATTGGTTATACAGAACCAAGCAATAGATATAATTCATCAAACAGAGCTTCTTTTTTCATTCCTGATACCATCCCCTTTTTCATCAAGACTTAACGTAGGCTACTCAATACTAATCCTTGCATTGTATTTTATTTTTTGCGACAACAATGCTCAAATGTGTATGTTTTCTCAATTTAAATCATATATTACCATATGCTATTATATTTACTCAGGTCTGGATGTTAGATTGAATCAGCTGCTATGATAATTCCTTCATCAGAAAGCTGTCATTTGTATAAAAATGTCACAATTTGCAGTGACAGATAATATTTTCCTCCTTTGTTTGACGTAGAATACTGGTAGGTACTGTAGTTTTGTAGTTTTTTTTTAATTATACATATGGGGTTTATCTTTACTAAAGCCATAAAAAATACTAAAGATACTGAAAGGCACCTAACATCAGACCATACATTTCTAAAGCAATGTGCTTCAGGTGATTTTCTAGTAAGGTCGTTCTCTGTGGTACACTTCAAATGTCCCCAACTCATGCTCCAGCAGAACGCAGAGCCATTGTATGGTTGAGAACAAAAGAGTCTGTTCAGCGCTTTTTGTGCTCCTATTTTAAAATAGGTTAAGACTTTATCTGAATGAGTGAGATATCAAACCAGACAACATTTAAACAGTACACAATGTACTCATTTGTAACATAATGGCTTTCATCTTTCTCTATTTCTGTGCTATTTATGTGGTCAGCGAAGTAGAACTACTGCTTCCAACACGTCCTATACCCCTTCAAATTTCTTAGTATAAAGAGACTGAGCAGGAAAAACCCTATAATGTGAATGTGAAAATACATAATGATGCAAGTTCAAAAATGAATTTGAAAAACAAAATGTTGTGATTAAGCATCTACCAAGTTTTCTCCAATATATATTTCATTCATCGGTTGCCCATTGGTTAGTACTGTCTTCCTTTGAAACAAAGGGTATATTATCCAACAGATGACTTACTGACCATTGCATTTACTCAGTAAATGTCATACAAGTAATTTTAAAAGAATGATATGCTTCTTGGAATAGATTCTTTGTTAGAAATGCGTTGCAAGCTCACTGCTTAGATCACAACTGAGTTAATCATTAAAATGAATGTGTATTAAGAATGATGTCCTATAGTCCAACAACAGTGACCTATGACTATGATGGAACAATGGCACCACAAAGTAATTACCGTTTTAACACAAAGAAATAAGATATTGGCACTTTTTATGTATCAGTTTAGTGCAGAATTTAGTGTCCTCGAGCTCTTGACTCTCAACTGATATTTCTATTTTAATTTTGCATGAGAGATTTCTATGTACTTGCAATAAAACATTTAGGTACTAACAGGAATACAATAAATACATTCTCCATGTGTAGTTGTTCATCAGCAATACATTGATTTCCAAGGTTATTACTGAAAGTACCAACGGTTGCCCTGTCAGTGATCCTTGACATGAATCTGCTGACAACACCAGTGGTGTCCTTCAGGATTTGTTATTTTCTGCTCACATTCTGTGTTCTAAGGCCTTTCACAGAGATGGCTTTAAATCATTTTATCGAGTACTACTGTATTGAAGGTAGACTGTTTATGGATATTATTTTAAGTGGATGAAAACTGGAAGTTATCTGTTATAGCCTGCTATGGTGCTGGGGCTGTAACAAGGGAAATGTAGTCAAATAAAGATTTGGATAGAAGGAACACAATTATTTTTCACAGCTGTGAATGACTTACACATTTTGCATATACTGTAATATATATATATATTTTTCCTTTAACTGGTACCAATTGTTGTTGCAGGCTTCAACACTGTTACAAACAACCCCAGGGGTGTTTGATAGACAAGATGACCACTATTTGTTAACCTGCAACCACAGATGCTTTGGAAATCCAAGAGGACCTGGGCTCTGTGTTACAATATAATACATTTCACTTCTTGTTTATCAGAATGTCTAACACAGGGCCATAGGAAGAAAAATGACATAAACAGTATTTGTGTCATAAAATCTTCAGTAAAAGGTCTATTTATTTTAACACTGGCAGCAGCAAAGCTGACCTTCATCCCACTGAGGGAGTTTTGAAATGCTCAAACGTGGCTAAGGTCTCATTATTCCAAAAATTATGCAAATAGAATTGTTACAATCTACCCCTGTCACATACACTGGACATGAGTGCACATACAACATACAAAAATACAACAAGCTGTGAACTACCCGCTATACACCCAAAAGAACAGGATACAATGTAACAAACACACTCCTAGGAGAGCACTTCGCCTTGTGGTAAAACTGATTTTTCCCGTTGTAAATGCTAAAGGAACAGGAACTTCGCTTAAAAGAACGCCTTCTTGGCACCGATAGCGATTTGTTCACAACGGATACAGTACTGTTTTGTAACCTGATAACTCATCATCAAATTAAAATGGTTTATTCAGTCTTTTCAAAAGCGACTTGTCATCGCGAGAGTGTCTTGAGGCACATTAAATCTTTCCAGAACCACCGTCGTATCACTGACTCGTTTTGTATTCTGATTTCCATGAGTGCACCTCATCGCTACAAAATGACAGGTAAACAAACAGCGAAATGCACAGCTGTTTCTATTACAAAAAGTTGGTGAGTTCTGGTGAGTTGCTTCATCATTCTGTTAAATAATGTGCATGTCTTGTTTATTGCTGCTGCATTTTTTAATGTGTGTAGGGATGCTGTGTTAATTTAGTTTGACAGTTTATTAATGTTAGTTTATCTGTTACTTTATTATTATAGTTTATTAACATACAGTTGCCTATTGCTTTTTTTACTTATTCAGTTCATATGTTGATGCACGTGCATCCTGACAAGTCATATTTATTTATTTATATATTGATTCATATTTTGTCTGGTGTCTTAGGGGATGATGTAAGGATACATGCAAAGTGATTTGCGGGTGCAAAACCCCCCGCCGTAAATCGTGTTTAGCAGCCATAAAGTGTGATTTTATCGTCCGCTAAAAATGCGGAGCCTGTAAAGAATAGTGTTCACCTGGCATTCACCTGAGCATGGAATTGGGTGGGATCTGGATACTAAGCAAGTACAAACATTATAATGTGATGCAAGGATTTTGCCTTGCACTTAGGCAATTGCTGACCCTCCAAAAACTTTACACATCTTCTTACAAGGTGTAAACCATTGTAGAAGATAGTAACTAAGAGCTGTATAAAAGCACACACCTGCAGAGACCTGTCATTGGCTTCAGGATGGCTGCTGTGGTACACATCCTGATGCGGCGACATCTGGCTCTTGTTGAGGAGAGACAGGACCACGTTCAGAGAAGGGCACTTTGTTTGGGATGCTGGAGGATGCGGTGCTAAAGCGTTATTGTCTCACTCCATAGGTCATCTCTGACCTCATAGCTAAATTGAGGGATGAGCTAGACCCCAGCATCAATCTAGGGGCCACTATCCCTGCACACGTGAAAGTGCTGTGTTTTCTACACTACTTAGCCTCTGGTTCCTTTCAGACCACAGTTGGAATGTCTGGAGGGATAGCCCAGTCCACCTTTTCCAGAGTTCTAGGCAAATTTCCGGATGTCATGCTAAAAAAGGCAGGCCAATACATATTTTTTCCTCATTATCATAATTACGGATCATTACATGTGCATTAAGCTTACATAGGACGCTGTGCAAAATAATTGCCTGGCCGCAATGCAATTTGAATTTTGCATCCGCAATTATGTGCACTGTGCCTATACTTACATCACCCCCTTACAGAACACTTAGCTATAAAAACACACTGCTTACTTCCCGAGGGGAGACTACTGTATATGTATAGTAGTATAGAGTTTCCATAAATAGATTTTACTACATTTCTACCATTTCTACAACATTGAAGGTTACAATAAAGTTATATATATATATATATATATATATATATATATATATATATATATATATATATATATATATATATCAGGACATTGAATTCTTAAAATGAAGGATTTTAAAAAAAAGTATGTTTTTGTATGTTATGTTTCATATACCTGCATAGTGTAGTTAGCAACACTGAATTCAATAAACCGCACCCAAACATTTGGATGTCAGGTTTGAAGTTGCTTGCCAGCACTGAGTAAAAGTACTACTTGCTAGTACCAGTATACAGTAGCTAGTGCTGTGCACTATCAAAATGTATCTGGCCAGAAAACAATTTCTAAGCTGTTGTTTAAATATAGAAAACACGGTCAAGGAACAAGTAGTGTTGCTATGCAACACATATCTCCACTTTCACATGCCTTGATACTGTACTGTGTATTTCTTGTGCACCCTGCAGTTATTTAAATAAATCAATACATGTAATACTTCTACAGAACTCTCCATTGCATGCATGCGTAATACAATGTAACTAATATGATAGACTGTTGATGTCTTCATTTATTTTAATCGTCCAGGGATACAATGGTACCCAGCATAACCGTGTTCAACCCAGAACATTTGCACATTATTTTTTATTTTTTATTTTAAAAACTACATTCCACTCCTTGGTATTTTAATTGCTTACAATGAAAACAAAACGACTACCTAGACACATAACAGGTCATATTTTTAAACAACCGTCAACTTTTTTTTTTTTTTCCTAACACATCACCATAATCAGCAAAATAAAAAAAAAACATAGTCAACTAAATGCAAATACTAAAGTACGTTTAAATGTATTGTATTTAATCCCCCCCCCCCCCCCCCCCAAAAAAAAAAAATAATCTGCAAAAACAAAATAGATAAGGTAATAATTACCTTTAGCACACGTTAATTCCACCGCAGCAGCTGAAAATGAAATAGGGCTTGACAGTTCTGTTCTCCCTAACAGCAGGAAACTAGTAAAGTACGAAACAAAATGCATGCAATTGGCCAGGAGGAGCAATCACACACGAATGTATCTCTCCCTAAATGCAGTCACACCAGTGCAAAAAAAAAAAAAAAAAAATCAGTTTCCCACTACAAAGGCGTTAAGAGGAAGGATAACATTCGTGACCAGCATCGACAGCTTCACAGAATCCATGGCAACCAGGCAAACCCTGAAAAATTCCTCCGGAGAAAAAGACTTCACGACTGAGATGATTAACACTCGCCAAAACAGCGGCGTAGTATTGAACTGACAGGAAAGGAAAGGTGTAGAATCGCACATCTGTCGCGGCTTTGCCCTAGGAAACCATTTCAGTTCAATTAATATTTAAGCGTCTCCCTCCCACTTCAAACCGATTGTAATATATGCTAGAATGTTGGTATATATTTATTATAGTATCCATTGTTTTTTTTTTCTTTCATATTGATCAAGAGTAGTTTTTTTTTTTCTAATTCACCAAATGGTCAGTTTCAGGTGCCTTATAGTTGTGGCAGTGTTCATTTTTCTCAATGGATTTTATTTATGTAGCTATTTGTTTGTTTGTTTTGGGGTCAGAGCTAGTAGTTTTTTCTGGCTTTCTAGTGGTCATGCTGGTTGAAGAAATCTAATACCCATTTAAGTGTTGGTAGCTGGTTCAAATAATCAATTTAAAGTCCCAAGCTACTTTAAAATTCTAAAGCCAATTGATTGTAGATTCCTCAAGGAATTTTTTGATGTAAACCTGAGCTTCATATACAGTACCTGTTGTGTATCGATTTGTAAATCAGTAAATATTTGTTCCATTTGACATCTCTTGCTAGTCACCAGCTCAGCAACAGCTGAGACACCAAATGCATTCTATTATATAGTAAGATTGAACCTCCTTGCTGGATGCCACATGTGTAAATGAAATGGAAAGCAAAAACAACCTATGATCTGGAAAGTTACAAGTTGTGTCTTGCTGTAGATCTCAGTGATAATAACCTTCTATTGGTATCTGGATGACTGACAATGCTCCATTTAAATAATAGATACCTGAGCAGCTGGTCAAGGCTTAGTTTGCACTTTGATTTCTCACAGCTAGGTGCATCTTTTTATAGTTCATATTTTTTTGAAGCCAATGTGAAATGTTTTGCAGGGCTGCATGTTGAAAATGGACAATGGAACTCTCGGACATGGTCTTGTTTTCATTTTGCTATGTTGACATATGCTGTGTAATAACAGGATTTAAAATCGAATTGCTTTCTAATAAGTTTTCTTTAATGTTATTGTCATATTATTGATAATAATAAAGTATTCACCAGCAAAACACACTTCCAGACCTTGATGATATTGAACAACAACATGTGACAAATTCATAGAAATCTTCTAACCTTATACGAGCACCTGGGAATTAAAGAAATGTATTTAATTGAGTTCATTGCCTCTGGGAGATTTGGGAAAGGTTTTTCATAGCTAATTTAATTTTCCTTTTGTCATATATTTTACATTGTAAGGCATTGTTTAGATAGCCACCCATTCCAACTGCTACTTAAGTATGGATATGTAAATGTGGTCAATTTCATTTGGCGCTGTATATGAGCTTATCTTACAGCATTGTATAAGAAAATCTGATTTCTTATATATATATATATTGACTGTATCATGTAGATGGATGTATGGTCAATATATAACAAGCAATTTGATTTATAAACTGGGTATACATTTATTTTTTTTATAAATGTGTTTATTTTTTATGCTAACGCGAGAAAGCTAATTTGTACTATATATGTGTACTTATCAATATATATATATATATATATATATATATATATATATATATATATATATATATATATGTACTTATCAATTAATATAATATCATCTGTTTAAATGCTGCCTGGTCTACATCACCAGCAAGAATAATGCCTTCTGGTTTTTATTTGGGGTTGATTAGTTCTTGCAGTCAGAACAGAAGGCATCTGCATTATATAGAACATGTGCAGTATATCAATACAAAATATAATAGACCTTTCGTTATTTTGTATCATAGAGAATCAGTGGAATGTCCCATGAGCATGCTGTGTTCCAGAAAGTCCGTGAAATTATGTGAGTGCTGTATGAGACGCAATCTGCTGTTGTGCATTTAATTTATAAAGGGTACACTGCTCCCAGGCTTATGAATGTTTTATGCAATACAAATATTGCAAAACTAGAAAAGGCAGGTAGTCAGGAGTTACTATTATTGTTCTGAAATGAGTAGACAGACAGCCTCTATGTACCCCCAGGTTATGATAAAAATCAATAAGATGTGCTATAGAATGTCCTATGCAAGTTGCAGAACAATTGGACAAGCAGTGCCCCACTATCTTTCTGATTGCTGATGACGTACACATCATCACCAGTAGAGGATGTAATGTCCATTTAATAGAAATGTTATTGACATCACATTGGTTGTATGCGATGGTAATGACTGCACATTAAAATAAGCTGTAACTATACATTATATGGATAAAATGTGTCATACTCATACTGTATACTTCCAGCTTCTTATTTACTTTCGATAACTTGTACTAAAGAATTGCCATTACAAGTTGAATCCTCAACTACATACTGTACACCTCGCCTAATATGTGCTGGAGTAGAAGCAATAACTTCAAATTCCCATACAGCTCACATTCTGATAAGTCAACCTTTTGAGTCTTTATGTTGGACAATGATCAGGTAGATTGTGTTGAACAGATGAAAAGTTAATACCAGGGTGTTTCTATTGACCATAGGACAGCTATAGACATGTTATTAAAGGTGTTGACAATTACTATAATAATAATCATCTTTACTTTTATATAGCACCTTTTATAGTGGACCACCATCACAAAGTGCTTTACAAGATACGTGACTAGGGTGTGTGAACTATGCATCAGTTGCAGAGTCACTTACAACAACGTCTCACCCAAAAGCCGGAGCACAAGGAGGTTATGTGACTTGCTCAGGGTCACACAATTAGTCAGTGGCTGAGGTGGGATTTGAACCAGGGACCTCCTGGTTACAAGCCCATTTCTTTAACCACTGGACTACACAGACTCCTATAAACTAAATCATGTTTCTTATAATGGTTGAGTTACATGTTTTATAACACACATTCCATAACACCATTTTTAAGCTCATTTTAACAAAGTTGTGCAGTGGAATTATTTAAATGATGTTACCATTATTTTTAGTATTAGTATTTTTTAATATGAATTATACAGTTTAGGAATATCAATAATACATATCTATAAAACATGTATTAATAAAATATATATTCTGATAATTTCTGCAAAGAACACTGCTAAGATAAAAAAAAAAAAAAAACTTCCCTTTTGTCATTAAACGCTTTTTCCCTATCAACTGCACACGGGTCTGTTAGCTATATCATGATTTGACAACCAAAAAAAAAAAAAAAAAACTCAAGTAAGGCATCTTACATTTCTGATCCTGTTTCATGTCCGTTATGCACTAGTAAGCAATATAATTAAGTTAGAGGGACTGTCTTCTAGCATATGTTGTTAAAGGTCCTGGAAGCTATATATTCCTGAAATGTTACTTATTTATGCAAGCTTTGTACAATATAGGACTGTTTCTAATTCATTCATTCATGCTATTCTAACTGACAGTAAATATAGATTTTTTGGTTAAAATAAATAAAACGTTGTGGGACTCCAGTCAGGAATGATAGTAATAATCATCATCATAATCATAATCTATGAATCCATAATCAGAAAATAATACATTATGATCAAGGTCTTTATTATGAGTCCCTTAAATGGAGGTTTGTGAATTGAGAATGGAGAAAAATGATTCCCTTGTTCACTTGCTCCCACAAAATATGTATCCATGTGTGGATATGAGCAAAGGAAATGGTGGCAATGTTATAAAGACATCTTACGATTAGACATTTTGAATTACTGGTAGCAATATCAAGCACTTAATGAGGCAGTTGAAATGGGAATGATAGCAATTTTGTCCTGATCTCCATTCCAGTACGCTACTCTCTCTCGTTGTATACTCTTTCACACAGTTATTTGAATACTGTTTATTTAAGTAATTTATCTTACACTTAAATGCTTCATGTCAAGATCTGGACCCATACAGTATAGATAAAACGGTGGACTCAATTCAAAGCCACCCTGAACATTTAAAAAAGATCTTCAATATAACAAAATGAAGTTTGCAGCAGCATAGATCAAAATACGGCAAGCTATTTTAAAAAAATTAGCATGCAGCTTCAGCAGGAATATTTAATAGTGAAAGGAAAGCTCCGGAAGACTAGCTGCCTCAGCTTATTCATCTGGCTTTTTTTTTATGTACTTAAATGTGAGCTGCCTAGCAAATTATCATATGGTGATTATTTTTCCCTGGAATTAAAATAGTTCCAGGTGTTATTATTCTCTTATCTCGTATGGTACAATCTACAAATGGGATTTTATGCTTAATACAACACCCACAGGCTCAGTCAGAGTGCATCCAACAGCCATCTTAGAAAGTAAAGCGCTTGCTTCATTGCTGAGAACAGTCATTAGCACATTGATTTCAATGGAAATACATATGACAGTAATACAGTAAATGTGCTATTTTATTCAATGTAATAATATTTTAAAAAATAAAATAAAAATCCAGCAATTATATAAAACCTCAGAACATTTCAATCTGATGATCACATATATATATATATATATATATATATATATATATATATATATATATATATATATTACATTATTTAGAAAGTAATTGCAATTGTACTGTGCACAGTTTACAGTTGGTCTGTTAGCTTTTAAAATGCTGTTACAGATTTGCACTGGTACATATTTTATGACTCACTGATTTGAATAATTTGCTTTACCTGTGTCAACCAGTGGAATGCATGAACCTAAATAAACTGCAGTAAGGTGTACATATATGGACTTGTACCATGTTTTTTTATGATTTATATCCCTGACTGTAGAAATATGTTCCTTGCAGTCCCCAGACAAAAATAAATAAATAAATACACAGACTGATTAGATAAATCTAGGAAACAGGCAGCGCAAAAGCATTCAATTAAATCAGTCAGATACAGTGCGGTTATAGTAATCTTTGCCAATGGTCATGCAGTAGCTTCCTTAATGGTTTAATCACAGGAAAGCCATTGTACAGTACTAATAGCTGTAACATTCTCAAACGAATTGAAGGAAAAGTAGAGATCCTGTTCTATTTGAGAAATGAACTGTATACAGCTAAATGGATATACCTACTCCAAACGTGCCAGTGGTGCAATCTCTGCTATAGTGCTGTTTTTAATTTGGGACATATCCTACCATGTGGAAAATATCTATCAAAAGGTTATGAACTTGTAGAATCACAGAAAGCGGTCACATCTGGTAGATTACATCACAGTGGCCACGATATTAAGAATTAGGCTAAATAAGAGGCTATTTTTATGGCACAATGAGCGCTTACAGACATGTAATGAATTCTGTTTCTGCACAATGGTGTTGGTCTTGTTGACAGCCAACACATGCTAGCATTAAATAGCAGAAATGGATGGGCCAAAGCTTCATGCAATGATATGTAATTGGTAGCATAAGCTAATATATCACTTTGTTTAATTAACGTTTATAAAGTTTCCTTTCTGAACAGAAAAGTTTGTTTTCTGAAAGGAGTCCGCTTCCATCAATTAGCTAGAGTATGTCATCAACCATTAGGTGGTACCTAATTGTCATTGCTGTTGTGTGTATCATTGATTAGCTGCCTACCTGGTAGCCTCCATGTTTCAGTAGGAGGGAGACATTTTGACCTTCCTACTGTATCTCAAAGGCATCTGACTCATGCTAGCATTTTAATGAGTCACCAGGTGCTGATCTCGTACACCTGTGTATTTCATTTCAATCATTTCTTTTAGAACATTTAACAAAAAACAAGTAAATACATGTTGGTTCATCTTTGTTGTTCAGAATTATGTGCTTATTATTCCATTAAATACTGTGGCTTACTGCTTCACGCATGGGAATTACCACAACAGTGGCCCCACCCTTGGAGCACATGCAATGACATTCAAAATCATGAGCTTGCCATCTGTGGATTCTTCGTCAGAATTCAGGTTTTCAAACACTCACAGCAAAAGGGGAATACAACAAGTAGAGAAAACAAAAAGACAGTCAGTATACTTTTATCTTTGTTACCGATAAGTATAGGAAATCCAATGACAAAATCAGGAAATGAGGGTTCGGCATTTTGATTGTAATTGTAATTGATATGTCCACAAAGACAACATGATGAAGTCAGGGATTACTTTGGATGTGATAAAAATATCTCCTGTCTCGACTACCCTCCCACGAGCAGAAGTGAAAACAGAGAGTGATAAAAAAAAATGAGGGGGAAATGTGATCTGTACCACAATTTCTGTTTCATGTCAGTTTGCTTAGTATTACCATGACAAAAAGGTAACGTTTTACATTAAGTGTCTCTCATGTATGTCTATTTACACAGTGGTTACTTAGTAAATACAACTATACTTACACATATTAGAATGTTATCATGCATAGCTGTGCGTATTGTAAAAACATTCACTATATTGGAAATCCCTGGGAATTCTTTCACAGTTGACATGCTTTGGGTGGAATAATGAGAAGAAATCATGCGGAAGTAATTATTCATGGATATTTTCAATGTGGTAGCAGTTTACTAATCTCTGTAAAGACTTTCCGATAACATGATGATATGCTTTGGTGCCAAAGGCATTGAAATGTCACTATTTTTTCAGGGATAGGATAAGAAGTTGGAATTAATTAATAACAAAAACATTTATGTTTGAGAGAGATAATTCTATGCCTATGCTGTTAGCAGTATACCCATAAAATGCTTTTCATTGTATTTATGTGATTTGATATCTAGGCGATCGATTAATCGCACCTGTTTGTTAGTGATATGCAATTGTATTGAAAAATAAGTACGAGTGACGTAACCTGACATTTTCTTTTGAGTTCTACTACCCATTTGTGTTTCATTCAGCCAAATGCCATGTCTAAATGAAAAAAGATTAAAAGAACATCTACACCTAGAATACTGTAGGATATCAAGTTTCAGACTAGCAAAGGTAACTTACTCAGTGCTATTTGATTTCGGTTAGCTGAAGAGAAATGTAATTTATTGAGTACAGTTTAGTTTAGTTAGCTGAGGAAAAAGTACAATGTAGCAGTTAATGTTCTGATACTGTTTAAAACAAATATGTTGAATAAAAAGGAAAAAATCAGCTTACTTGTGACTAAGACGATATGGTAAACTTGTAGTACTGCCGTGAAAGGAAAGCGAATTGCAGTCTTTTTTTCTTCATTCTGAGATGTTGTGAAATATCAGGTATACCTTCCAGTTGCCCTTTTGCCAAGGTCTTAAGATTATTTTTACGTGCACTGATCATTTATTTTTTAATCGATCACAGCCCACAGGTATGATTAATTGATTATTTATTAATCAATTAAAACCCTTAATTGAAAGTATGCTGTATGTTTGAATCCCACTCGATTCAGTAGACAATCTTGGTTGGACACACAGGGAACATTTTATCACCCTTGCACTCCCACAGGGTTAGAGCAGAGAATTGAAGGAACCTCATTTTGTTCCAGCAGCCATTACTGATCAGGCACCCAAAGAGTTCTGGCAGAGAATTCCCAGGTTGGGCCCTTGCCCTTAGGTTTCAGCAGTTTCATCAATCCATTAGATTCACCAGGTAAAAGAAAGTACTGGAATTATATATTGCACCATGTTTCATTTTACTGAGCAGGTCACAACTGAAAAACATTACTTTTCACAAGAATACATTTTTTATGTTGTTCTGTAGTTTTCCTTTGTCAGTCGAAACTGCAACAGCAGTTTAAGTTCTCATTAACCCTATTCAGCTGAAGGATTATCGCATACTTATATAAAAACCATTATAATTCACTTTGACAGTGTGGGGATTTTATGTTTGTATAGCTGGGTTAAAATGACGGCCTCAAAGAGTTTTATTCTAAGGAAAGGAAGAACTCCCAGGGGCTGTGATCCAAGGATGATAGTCTGTGGATCAGCAAGTGAGCAGAACACAAAAACAAATCATGCCTTCACTTTCATACAATGATGCAGTTTGTATGCTGAGCACAACATATGTAGAATTTAAACCACAGCATCTTAAACCCGTAAATGATTCAATTCCATAAGGTGCCATAATATTACAATCATTATACTGTACATTGTAGTAGCTGGCTGTCTGTTTTCTTTGGATGCTTTTGAAGTTGGCTTTTAAGCCTGAAGGAGCATCACTGAGCAGCAGCTTGAATCATTCATTCTGCTCATGAGCCACACTAATCACAGTAGTTTTTAATTCTATGCAAAACATTTCACATTCTAGAATAAAGGCAACTTTATCATAGCAGTCAACATTTTTGTATTCTTGCTATTAAACACTCAAATTCTTTGATAAAATACAATTCTATATAAAAGACACCCTGGTATCATCACTCCTAATTTTAATTGCTAAACATACCATAGACCAAAATAATGGAAACATTATACATATTCTGTCACAATTTCACAAATAGAAGCATCATCTATTTGATACTGTTCCTGCCCATGTTGACTGTAATATCTTACGCTATCATTTCTTTCCTGATATAACTGTAATTACATTATGTGTCGTGTCAGTGGGTTTACTGAAGAAACAATATTAAATGTGTTCTATAACTTTAATTGTAGTTGACAAGATAGGAAATGATCCATGGCTATAAGTCAGCATGATTGCTTATTCACAGTAGGAGAAAAAAAAATCACATTTTGTATGTCATAAATCTGTTTTAATGGATTTAACATAATTCATTTGAGTCAGAATAATAAAAACATCAAGGAAAGATGTCTTGCCCTATATACCAGCCTTTCCAGATTCTTTCCTGAACTTCACCCAACTCTCTGCCCTTAGTGACATGTATAAAATGTCAGTGAATCAATGCAATGGTGAAATGGCAGTGGAAAATCTTACAAAAAAGCCCTTTGTTCCCCTACTGGAACTAGGCTGAAAACGCTTCCAGTAGTAACATAGGCCCGGGTCACATACTTCTTCCTGAGGCAGTCTACAAAATAATCTACAAATATGCTTCCAATATATGCTAGTATCAGTCCAAACATCTGCCTGTACATCTTCATCTAATTATAAATAAACACATGGGACTGTTGTAAATCACAAAAAGACATAGCTTGCCTGGTTGTCTATTGTCCTCAGGGATGTTAAAACAGTGTGTGCTTGTATTTTATCATCGAGTTCACAGATTTTGCACAACTGACTTATTCACAACCCATATTGTTAACAATGATTTCTGTAAAGATCAGATCAGACTATAGATCAACAGGCTCTGTGCAAAAGATTGTGTTTAGATAAAAATGACATTAGTTTGATGTACAGATATGTCTTTCAGTTTTTCATCAATGCTTTCTCCATGATTAAATGAGTAATGCACTACTACTGGCATGAACTTGTCGGTTGTCAATCTTGTCTGGGGGCAGTAAGGAGTAGAGAATTGCATTGGCCTTTGTGCTCTCATAGCTTGCGCAGGAATACAGTACTGGCATACAGTAGCTCACCTCTAATGGCCAGGTGCCCTACAAATCCAAAGCACCTTATTTTAGGTTAGTCACTTGCCTCCAAGGTTCAGTGGCTGGGTAAGGTTGCTTTGGTTCTGGGGTTGAAAAGAGAAGGCTGGCATGGCAGCCACTGATCTCAGCCCTCCTGACAGGTTGCAGTGAGGGGACATTTTATTTGCCAATTTCAAATGAGTAGAAAAACAGGTAGAAAATGATAAGCAATTGATAAAAAAAAAAAAAAAAAATACTAATTGTATACAGTAAATATGATTGTGTATGGTATATTTTGGTATTAAAATTACATTTCATTATCAGAACTACAATGCTACATTTCGTTAAGGGTGTTTTGAACTACATTAAAAATAAATAATAATTAAAAATAAATCTTAATTATTAAATGCATTGTATTTTTGTACCCCAAAAGAACACATCTTTCAGGTACAAATTAACAATAACCAAGTGTGCATAAAATGAAAAGCGTGTTATTCATTTAAATATGGTCATGCCACTATGCTGATGTAAACGATTGCATTATTCATAGTTTTCAGATTTTGACTGTTTGAATCAATGTGTTCCCCCAAGGAAAGCTTTCCATATTATACTGACAGCCCTGCATAAAAAAGAAACTCTGAGATTCCCTTTCTCTAAGAATGGTTTATATTGTATGTTATTAATTTCTTATATTTAATGGTGGGAAATTGCCTCAGTCACAATGCTTGCATACTCAGCATGCAGAATAAAGCCATGGCATTTTCTCCTACTGTTATAGGCACTCATGTGAATTGTGGTGGAAAGTCTTTGGAATCCCTATGCTTCAAAGATTGGCCACTGAATTATAAAATCACACTGCGGCTAATTGAATCAGCAATACTGTGTATCTTTGTATTTTGTAATTAAGATTAAGGGTAAAAGCTGCAGGTGATGCAGTCTTCAGAAATTGTATAGCAGATTATCTGTTTAAAGCTAAACAGTTAGTAACATGTGTTTTTTTTTTCTTTTAATCTAAAAATGAAATTCTGTGTTAAAAATCCTGGTGCAACTACAAAACAATCGCCCAATGGATGAAAAAACAAAATCATTTGAAATTTAAATGTAATAATAATAATAATAATAATAATAATAATAATAATAATAATAATAATATACAATACCAACTGAAGCACAGACACACAGATACAACACACACACACACACACACACACACACAATATGAACTGCAGCAGACACAGAAATGCAGGTGTAGACCAGTGTGTAGTTCTGACAATAAAACTTGGATTATTAGCTTCCTGTACTGATGCCACATTAACATTTATATCTGCACCATGAAACCAGTGAAGAAAACTCATTATAAGATACCACAGCCCTCATATTCCAGCAACCTTTTCTTTTTTTTCAGTCCGAGTTTTAAAACCGGCGACTTAACATGAGTTGGAAAGTCCCACACAAAGTCACAAATCTATTTGATCTCGTTCTGCTGTTGATGATAATGAACGAGCTTGAGTTCAAATCTCTCTTAAGTCAGTCCCAGTGGCTGACGGTCACCTGAATAAATCCCCTCAAAAACGTTCTTTAATTTTCTGGACCTTGAATAACCAGCCATCTGTTTAGGCCCTTTCTATTCTGGTTTCACAGTATTTTTTACAAAACAATTGTCCACATTTTTTGTAATTATCCCAACTTTATCTAGTAATGTTTTTGGAAGAAAAACTAAAATCATTTAAAATTTAAATGTATTAATAATAATAATAATAATAATAATAATAATAATAATAATAATAATAATAATAATAATAATAATAACAATTCACGGGACAGGAGCAAGGGCTGAGTGGAGGAAGAACCTCAGGAATTGGAAAATGAGAGAAGTGCTTTGTGACTTAGAAAAGAGGACAGGGTTTCCCCTGGCGGAGGTGAAACTGAACCGATCGTCCTCCAAGGTTGGGAAGCAACCGTTACTAGCTGCAGCACATACACACAGACACAGCACACAGGCACAGACATGCAGGTGTAGACCAGTGTGTAGTTGTGACATGTCTCTTCCTCTGTCTCTCTTTTAGGATTACAAGAGGAGCCTGCGCTTGTTGAGTCTGGATGGTATCGAGCAGCTGGCAACCCGCATGCTTCACCCTGAGGCTGTGCAGTGCATGGAGCTGTCCTTCCAGGAGGAATACTTCTGCTCTCCACCTCCCCTTTCACCCCTCCCTCCCTCCCCCCCAATGCACCCCTTTCCCGTCTCCCCCTCCCACATCATGCCTATCCCCTCTCCCTCTCCCCTTCTGTCTCTGTGTAAAAGAATAGAAGGTCGCCACCCGTGTTTAAAGAATAAAACCTTTGGATATTCCTGCTTGCCCACCGGGCAAGTGATTTAGGAGTCCACGATGCTAACCACCAGAGGCGTCATTCTACAATAATGCTAAATATGTACTGACTATTCTTTAATAGTTTGGACTGGAGCATTGTATATGTTTGGTAAGACAAACCACATGATACACCCTTTCTCAGCAAATACTAAGAACTATATAAAGCAATGAACACATGTATTTCTTTAAATATGCTTAATATAACAAGAACAGTAATAATAACAGTAACAATAACAAGCCCTAAAAGGGTATTTACACATAAACAACGACACACACTTTAAACTACTGCTTTAAACCATTTTAAGCCTTTTCATGGTCCTCCATATGTCCTTGATCATAACGGCTGTCCTCTACAGGGTTAGCTTTCCTTGATAATCTTCCATTTCCCTTCCCCGAATCTTGAGACCCCCTTTCTCAATCCACTTTGTCTCTTTCCAGGTCCACTTCTGCAGAAAGAAAAGGAGTGTGTTAATACAGCTCACTTCACTCACGCAACGCCAATAAATCAAAGTTATTTCTCTGCTTTGGTTGCAGGTAATGCTTAGGCATGTTGACACCTAAACAGCAGTGCTAACTTGGCCTATTTAGGAGGGATTGTCACTCATGTTGTTTCATCAGTAATAATTAATTAAAAGTAGATTGAGTACAGTAGTAGGGGGTATGACAGTTTACTTCATAATGGAATGGCAAGAAAAACATCTAATGTTTACTGTTTCAGCACTAAGAAACTTTGCAAAAAGTCAAACCTGCAAGAAGTGGAATTATTTACCTCATAGACCTACTGTGCAATAGGTTTGGCTTCAAAATCTGTCTTCCTTTCAGTAGCATGAATCTGTAACTGCAAATAGATTCATGATTCTCACACAAAGCCTCATACACAAAAGACTACTGGGGGTATATGGAGCCAGGTGGTACAGTGGGCTAGTTCACTTGCGTGTTGTGCTGGTCTTTATTTTCAGCGGCTTTGTTAATTTTACCTTATAGTCGTCGAAAAAGGAAGTTCTTCCATGGAAGTGAAATGGCACAGTGGGCTATCTCACTGCTATGCTGTGCTGTTCTTGGAGGACTGGATTCAAGTCCTGGTGGTGCCTTTCTTTATTTTCAAATAATTGGATAATGTCCTACATAGACAATGAAAAAGCAAACACTTCCATGGAAGTGAGGTGGCAAACTCACTATAATACTGTGCTGTTCTTGCAGGACTGGATCCGAATCCTGCTGGTTCCTTCCCTTATTTTCAAACACTTGGCTGATGTCCTATACAGACAATGAAAAAGCAAAGCCTTCCATGGAAGTGAGGTGGCGCAGTGAGTTAATTCACTCGTATGCTGTGCTGTTATCCTTGGAGGAACTGGGTTCAAATCCCACTGGTTCTGTCCTTTATTTTCCAAGAATTGGATAATGTCCTACATAGGCAATGAAAAAGCAAACTCTTCCTAGTATGCTGTACTGATCCACCTTGGTGGACGGGATTCAAATACCGCTGGTTTTTCTTTGTTTGCCAAGACTTAGATAATGTCCTATATAGACAATGAAAAGCAGAGCCTTCCATGGATGGGAGGTGGCACAGGGGGTTCGCTCCCTAGTATGCTGTGCTGTTGCATCTTGGTGGGCCAGGGTTCAAATCCCACTCGTTCCATCCTTTATTTTCAAATATTTGGTTAATTTACCTTAAAAGTCACTGTGAAGCGCAGCTTTCCTGTGGGAGCTTGTGGCGCAGTGGGTTAGTCCCACAGCCCGCTCTCCCTGAAGACGGCGGTTCGAATCCCGCTCCCGGAGGTGAGTTCCTGAGGTGAGTAATGATGTTGGTTGTAAGTAACAGTGTCGGTTGTGTTTCCACAGATGGAAGAGGAGAAGACCTGTCCTGCGGAAGTAGGATAGGATAGGATAGGATAGGATAGAAGGGGGGGGGGTCTGGCCCCCCCCGCCCGGGTGGAGAGTGAAAGGTGGGTGTGTTGCTGCCTGAGACGAGAGTAGTGCGACAAACAATAGTTTTTGTCCACTTGTCTACCATTAAAGAAGATCCTTCCAACTACTCATTGTTTTATAAGGTCTCATACTTTTACAAGGTCATACTTATTTTTTTAGTAACTATGACCCTGTAAGTAAGTAAGTATGACCTTGTAAAAGTATGAGACCTTATAAAACAATGAGTAGTTGGAAGGATCTTCTTTAATGGTAGACAAGTGGACAAAAACTATTGTTTGTCGCACTACTCTCGTCTCAGGCAGCAACACACCCACCTTTCACTCTCCACCCGGGCGGGGGGGGCCAGACCCCCCCCCCTTCTATCCTATCCTATCCTATCCTATCCTACTTCCGCAGGACAGGTCTTCTCCTCTTCCATCTGTGGAAACACAACCGACACTGTTACTTACAACCAACATCATTACTCACCTCAGGAACTCACCTCCGGGAGCGGGATTCGAACCGCCGTCTTCAGGGAGAGCGGGCTGTGGGACTAACCCACTGCGCCACAAGCTCCCACAGGAAAGCTGCGCTTCACAGTGACTTTTAAGGTAAATTAACCAAATATTTGAAAATAAAGGATGGAACGAGTGGGATTTGAACCCTGGCCCACCAAGATGCAACAGCACAGCATACTAGGGAGCGAACCCCCTGTGCCACCTCCCATCCATGGAAGGCTCTGCTTTTCATTGTCTATATAGGACATTATCTAAGTCTTGGCAAACAAAGAAAAACCAGCGGTATTTGAATCCCGTCCACCAAGGTGGATCAGTACAGCATACTAGGAAGAGTTTGCTTTTTCATTGCCTATGTAGGACATTATCCAATTCTTGGAAAATAAAGGACAGAACCAGTGGGATTTGAACCCAGTTCCTCCAAGGATAACAGCACAGCATACGAGTGAATTAACTCACTGCGCCACCTCACTTCCATGGAAGGCTTTGCTTTTTCATTGTCTGTATAGGACATCAGCCAAGTGTTTGAAAATAAGGGAAGGAATCAGCCCTCCAAGAAGAACAGCACAGTATTATAGTAAGTATGCCCACTTTGCCACCTCACTTCCAAGTTGCTTGTCTATATTTGAAATTACCCACTATTTGAACATAAAAGAAGGACTTGAACCAACTACACTGCTAATCAGAGTCCAATGCTTTACCAATTCAGCCAGCCAGCAAGCTGCTTTGCAACTTAGTAAAATGCCAACTAGGACTTCAATTTATTCTTTGTAAAATATGAAGGGGCAAATAAAGAATAAATAATGTGTTCAAAACACAACGCAAGACCTAAACCACAACTCTGGCGTTTCTTTATTTGTTGTCTATTAAGCAGAGAACACCAGTGCTGTGTCTTTGTGTTGTACTGGTTGTCATGGCATTTATTTTGGCGTCATGGCAACCAGAGTTGGGCAGGGTCCTGTGGGAGGGACTTCTTTCTTGCATGAAAATGTATTTCCTCCAGCCAAAGAACTGTGTCCTTCCAATGCAATGATTTTTAGAAGGGAGCCCCTGCCAGTGAGCGACACCCTTTTAGAGATGAATAAAGTGCAAGATACAAGTCATAAGTTAGACATTAGAAAATAATCAAGACAAAAATAGTGACACGCAAACAAAAAAAGCAAGGCAGTGAGCAAGGGCATGACTTGAGGTTTAAATAGAGAAATTGACAGTAAAGAGTCTCAGATAGATTAACAGGAAAGAATGGGGAAGGCGTCCCAGCTACTGCCCCCTGAACCACACACAAAGTTACAATAATAATAGTAACACTTATTATTATTAGGCTTAGAACTGGAATATGGAGAACCATAAAAACAAGCAAATATAGCAACACAAAGTAAAACAGCAGACATAATATAGAATGTTTTCCCCTTGATGGTAGCCTTTTATGAAAATATTAATTAACCCAGTAATAATTGGCTCTACTGTAGGTCAGCAGTGGGACAGCTAGCAATATTATATTGGCAGCTCATGATAAACAGGGCCCATATAACTAAAACTCATAACTTTAAGATCAAAAACAGTAAATATCATTACCAAGCTCTTACAGTCAGTATTTGCTTCTTAGATTCAAATACATTTTAAGTGGTCTCTCTTTAGGCTCCAAAATCTTATAAAGATGTTGAAATAAAGTATCAGCTGCTCTGAACAATAGCTATTTGATACAGGGGGGTTTTGTGTAGAATTGAACTGTTTCAAGGCTTGAACCTGAGGTCTGTTTGAGCTTTACGAATGTCAATAGAACCCATACAGTGAATATTCTGCTTTACTGTTACTATAGTGAAGTTACAAAATGTAACTATAGTTATCACATCTTTAGGGGACGCCAATATTGAGATTATAGTAAGGTATAAACTCAATAGGAGATGTTATTGATGACGAGCGGGGTTTGCTTGTGATACATGGTGACATTTAGCATACAAAACTGGCACTCTGCGAGTTTAAACTAGTTCTCACTCACTTAGTTAGGAGGCAGACTTTAAACTAGAAATATTCACTTGTTGAGGTGAATATAAAAGGGCAATGACAAACTGACATAAAATATGTCATTCACTTAACATTGACTCAAAATGTATTACAAAAATGACAATATATCTCAATGCATGTTAGGTGTTATTGGCTGGATTTCTTGCGATGTGTTAATTCCATGAAAATTAAACTGATCTATTTAAAATACTGCAAAGGCAAAAACGTACAGAAAGGGAAAAGAATCACTGTGAACAATAATGGTCTATTCTACTTTTTCAAATGGACATCCAGTATGAATTACAAATGCAGTTTGTTGCATGCTCCCTGGAGCAAACTATTAAGGAGTAATAGAACTCTGGAGACCTGCAGAGGTGTTATCTTGTCACATTTAATCAAATGAATGTATTGATCTGTCCGATACTAAACACACACTCAATTACTCCAAGACATACTACTTGAGGAAGGGGAGCAAATCTTTTGTAAAACAAATACTTTCTTTAATTGCCCTGTGATCTCTAACTTCTACAATACCATATAATCCTTACAAACACACACATTATTTAGGACATTATTTTTAAACCTGGAAATAACATAACAAGTTTGGTTATCCTGAGGGATTGGCACTGATTCAGATTACAAAACAGAGCTTCTTTAACCTTGTAGGCTTGGATGACACTGCATCCGTATTTATAACATGTATATACCCACCTATAATTAAACTGTGAAATACATTTAGCAAAATATGTTATTTATTTGAGCAAGCACAAAGACAGGAGCATAAACAAACCAATCACATATTTGCCGGCATGACATTTAAATAGGTGTGACAGATTACAATACGGCATATGAAATAGTACATTGAGATAACATTTGTAGTTGATTACTTTGCTAATTATGCCAGTGTTTTATTAGTCATATTAACGCTACCTTATTATCTCTTACTTGTGTTGTTGCTGAATGTTTGTTTTTATTACGAGTTTATTATTATGGCACCTGTGGTTTTCTTTTTGTGAGCTGCATTTAATATTTTGCCCAATGTACACAGGCATACACATATATATTATATGCAGTTTTAATATCGGGGCACTTTGTGTACCAAGGATTTGAAAATCTATACCAGTACCTGTGAGTCTCTTCCATGTATTTTGTCTGTAACAGAATGTGGATGTTTATTGGATTCCATTTCATTTTGAAACCAAAAAAGAGTATAGAATCCTCCTAGGGTCCGAACCCAGGGTTACTATCAGCTCCCAACTTGGTCAATTTCTTCCCTGTTATAGCTTGATTAATTCCTTCCCTTGATACTGCCCAGTGAGACCATCTTTTCAGTGTGTGGTTCAACAGAGCACTGCATCATCAACACAAAAGTTCATTGGGGGTTGCTGAGTAAGAAATAATTTGTTTTTCACTGCCACCAATAATGGCACTATAGAGCTGTCTTATTTTTTGTAATGTTTTTGTTATGTGTATGTAAGAAAATCCCTATGAACTAGCCCATAATGAAGCAAAGGCATACACCTTTCTTGTTCTCTCTTATATCTACAGTATACCTGTTTGTTTTATTGAAACAATTTCCTCTTGACACTGCCAACTTTGTTCGTTATAAAATAAAGCAACACCAGGCTGCTCTCTGGAAACTTCTCTTGTTGTTGGGACCATTTGTTAAGCAATTAGCTCAAATCAAGATTGTTTATATTGTGGTTTGAACTATTCACATGGCAAAAATTGCTTTAAAATGTCTACAAAACGTACAGCAAGTTGTCAGAAAAAAAAGGTTGCCAAGTGTTTTATGGGCTTTAGCCTAGTTGGTGACCCAGGCCTTGACTTTTGCATCTAGTGTTTAGAGTGACCTCGTGTCCTTTTCTTAAATTTGTTAAATTAAATTATGGCTGGCAGGAAGTCTTTCCTTCAGGGTATATCAATTGGAGAAAGCAAAGTCTGTTTTACATTTGTTTTGACATCTTTTTTTTATTACAATTACATGTTTCTGATTTTGTCTGGTGGTTGTTGTGTGTTACTAGATTACAGAATAAAACAACAATTTGATTTCCAATTGAATATGTCCGATATTTCTGTAGATATGGTAAGTGTCCCTCACATTCTAGTATGCCTGGTTTTCATCTTGAAACGTGGCCCGGCCTGCCTAAACATGGTTTAGGTCCTGTTAAGGCAATTATCACCGCTGAAAGAGTACATAAAGCGATACCATTCTCATGAAAATGTTTTGATTACTCTTTTTTTCCTGTTACTAGTTACTGTATTAGGCTTCTATCCTTTATTTGTGAATTAATGAGCTAACATATCCTTTTGAATTCCATAAAACTAATCATCAATCATGATACAATCCAACCCTTATGATGGCTATTATGAGACAACTAGCACAGTGTTAACAGTTGAACAATTGAGTGAGTTCTTCATTATGACAGACTCATATTCTTTCCATTTTGCAGTGCAGCTAAAACCTAAAAATATGATATAAATAGAGAAGTTGGGTTCTGTATTCATTTTATATTCACACTCTCTTTCTGTGTTGACAATTTTGCATTCTTTATGAATGCCGGTTTTAAATGAAATTCACTGCTCTGCAGCTATTGTGAAGTAAACAGCCAGCTTGCGTTACCATGGAGACGCACAAAGAATGTTGGATGTTAATTAACAATCGACTTGCATATCATTGTCTTTCATATCATGGCTGTGTCACAGAATATTATTTACCTATTATTTATTTTACTTTTTTTCCTTACAGTTGCATTGGTGACTGAAGCATTAGCAGACATTAAAAATGACCAGTATTAGTATTTATTAATGGAAACACTAAACACTCTACTACTGTGAGCCAAATTGAAGAGGATGTGAGGGTTGTTAGCCTTAAAAGAATGTTAAGTGACCAAAGTCACTTTGTCACTGTTGTGAATGCTTTTGGTCTATCCCATTTAAGGCCTTGATGTGGCAATTGTAAATCTCCAATGAAAGATAATCGGGACGGACCACAACTATTTGTCTTAGATTCTTTTGCTGAAACCAAAGGGTTATAAAGTGAAAATCTTACACGAGAGAAGATCTGTAAATCTGCCAAGGGTACAAAGGATCCCGACATTAAGAATTAAGGGGCTAGACATACAGAGGAAAGTAGTTAGTATGGCGTGTGGTTTATGGACGACCAAAAATAATTCATAAAGCACAAGCAATTTTTTGGTTCTATGGTCAGTACAAGCCTTGTTTGAGTGTAGTACAAGATTCTGCTAAAGCCTAGACATCTGTATGGTTCTGATTTACACAATACTAAATATAAATTATATTCTTATGTCAGACAATTCTTGATCCTGAAACACAATAAGTCATTTCTAGTATTTTTTTTTTTTTTTATGTACTGTATATCTTGCACTTTCTTCTGACAACATACAGTATGGCTTCAGTGTGCAATACCCACTAGAAAACATCATCCTAGATGAATGCTGGAAACGTGGTTGTGTTTATGCTATCTCCTGGTATTCGCTCATGCTGTCCATAGGGATTATATTAGTCATGTAAATTCAACAATTCATGTCCTCTTACCCCTGCCCTTTGAGGCACGCTACATTATTTAGGTTGGATACTTTGAACACTTAGGATTAAGTCACGTTCCCTGCTTGGGTTTAAATTTATGATTTAATCTTAATTGTGATTCTTGCTAATTTAGCATACCCACTGAGGTTACTTTTGATTAAATCTTTCCATTAGTTAGCTACGTATACATTTGACACGTATGTGGCGTTGCTGTTCCATATACTGTACCGTTATAGCATGTGTCAACTATTGCTTGTTAAGGCCTTCAATCCAAAGAGCATTTTGTTCCTTTTTTATTTACAAAAATATACACAAAAAGGCTGATTTTAGAACCATGCATAATTCTCTTTGACATCGAATAATATGTATATACTTTTGTGTGCCACTGTATTTACAGCAACCATACTTTAAAGATTATATGAATCAAATAATCTCCAGTAATGGTCCCCACATCTTATTAAAGGTGTTTGATTTCCCATGATCATCCATGAGGAATTTCTTCCATATTCAGTACACAGCATTGCATTTTGTGTGCACAATGGCCTCCTCTCGTTTGTAAACTTTCTTATGTTCTTATGTTCTAAATAGTATGGATATTCTAAATAATATAAACTTTAGTCGTTTAAAACAATTAACCCATTAGGGCCAGCCTGTAATGTAATTAACTTCAGAACAGATCATAGGCCATGATGGGTTGGGAAATAAATACAGTTGTGCTAGGTGAACAGTGCCTGCCAGTCCTTGCAGTACTGCAGCCTCAGATTTAAATACAGAGAAACCATTCTGTATTTTCTTCCCATAAATGGTAATATCTGTTTGACATTGGTGTGCACTCATTAAAGCAATTTTAAATGCTCTCAACCCCATGCACAACACAATGCTACCTGACCCAGAAATTTCTTCTGCTATTGTTAGAGATACTGTACTGTTATCTTGTGTGCTAAAGCTTTCCTTAAAATTTAATTTGGGGTCCAGTTTGCAAAGCTTTTGCATGTTTGTGAACTCTGCAACATTTTCTTCTTTTCTGATTTGTCAGGTTTTTTTTAATTTTTTTATTTAGATCAGTTGTCTCTCGAGCCTGAATAAAAAATGGTGTGACCATAACAGCAACAGATCTCAATTTATAGGCCTGCAATGTTTTCAAATCCTTTTCTCCCAGGTGTATTTGAGGAGACTACAGTAGATGAATCATTAACAGAGCTAAAGAGTGAGCAGTAATTAGTAATTCAGGACAATGATATCATTTCTAGTCAGGGATAGCTTACTAAAACTTAATTTTGAGCACCTGATTACAACATAGTGCCAAAACCAAGAGACATGACAGAGTCTAATTCAGAATACAAAATTAAAACGTTGACCCATCCAGAGAACAAAATAAAGCTTCCAAGTGTCGTGAAGATTAACACCGAGAACAACAGCTTGGTCTCATTGTGAGAAATCCAGCACCATTATATTCATGTGAAAAATACAAAATGTCAAATGGTATATTGCCATGAAAAGGTACAAAAAAAAAGAGAAAAAGAAATCTGCCTCTGACATGTTTGGGCTGAAGAATAAATAAATCATCTTTGAACAAGAGACACAAGTGTTTGGTATGCAAAGAGTGTTTTTCACAAGTAAATATTCAGTTTCCCACTGGGTCAGACACATTACTTACCACAAACAAGCTTAAAATTCCCATTAGAAGCTGTTTTTTTTTTTTTTTTTTTTTTTTGCCAGCCTGTTTGCATATTGTGCTGTTTCAAATCCTTATATTTTTTTAAAATAAAAAAAAAAACACCATGAAACCCAAGATGACTAAAAAAGTACGCCCGGTTGGTGGCTGTAAATGCCACTGAATTTTAATATAGGATTATAAACACAAGCTCTGTCTAATTTACAGGCATGGTAGCCTTCCTGCCAAGTAACACTCCCAGCCAGACAATTTAACAAGCTGCGCTTACAATGCGGTGGCCACAAGCAATTCATTGTGTTGTTCCATAATGTCACCAGCAATATATCATTAAACACTGGAGTTTATATAAGGAGGAAGAATTAGCATTAGCAAAGAGAGGTAGACTTCCCAACCAAAGGAAAACATAAAACCATTTTTTTAAATATAGCAAGCCTGTCTTTAATGGCTGCCAAGCTATAGGTGTTGCTTCTCATTCCTACACCGTACAAGCATTTGTACAACTCCACAGCAGAGGAAGGAAACTTCAATTCAGTTTTAGGATTTTTAGTGGGGCTTGCGAAGCAAGGGTCCCCTCTTTAAATCTTCGACATCTTCTTCTTCTTCTTCTTCTTCTTCTTCTTCTTCTTATTCTTTGGCACGCTACTCCTCTTACATCGTTTAAGCTAGAAACGCCGTTCAAACTTTAAAACGTGTAGATCGGTCTGGAATAGTGTGCTTGTATACAACTTTTTGATATCTTTTATACTTTTTAAACTATTACTCATTTTGTCCTTTTTTTCTGTCCATCTTCATTCTCTTTAATGGGATTTTTTTCAACATTCTAAAGCTCCCCATTTTTTAAAAACTCCCAGACTTCCAACATTTGGAAGCAAACGATGTAACTTTTGACACAAATCAGCTACTTTGACCACTTTCTCAACAAGTTAGACAAATACTTAGAGCAAATGAAATCTTCATCTACTTCTCTGCTATTCAAATACGAAATCAAAACAGGAATGGTGTCTACCAATCAAGAGGTACAGCTGTTTTAGTAACCGCATTGAATTAACTGTCATAGAACTTTGAGAAATTTCAAATTATTGTACGTTCTAAGCATGAGACAATTAGTAAACAATGTGACTTTTGACACAAATCAGCTACTTTGACCACTTTCCCAATAAAGCAAGCCCCACAACTTTACTTGTAAAGTTACCATCTAGTTTTTATTGACATTCTTTAAGTGAAATGTCGCCCCCTAGAGATTCTAATGAGACGTTGTTACTGCATTAAACGTACCAATACATTGCATAGATCAAACTGTTAAGAACCACTTGAGAAAGGGGACGTCAATGTTTCTCCCTTTAAGTTTTTGTAAAATCAATAGCCACACGTGTGTAGAAAACATGCCTTTCATCAATTAATATAGTATTATATAAATATTAGCTTCATCCTTGCAAAATGCATTGCAATTTTTGTTCGTACTTATGTTGTTTCAGTAACACCGATCAGGGTACTTCGTCCGTAGATGACGCGCCCCCTTAATTAAACAAGGTCACCAACCAAAATAACGCCCCACAATGAAAGATTTGTTGCAATGATAAACTGGTAAAAAGTGACGTTATTGTTATCTTAAACATTTAAAATATCTAATTTAAGTTTATTTACCTTTTCAATGCCTTCCTTTTCTCTATCAGGAACTTTATTGGTCATCTAGCGTGTTGTAGTGCCCTGCAATGCAGCTTCCTGATTAGTGTTGAGGTTTCTGTGTGTAAGAATGTTTCTTAGCTATCATGCATAAGCAGCTGATTATATATTTAACAGAACTCTACTTGGTAAATTATACATTTAACCTTACTAATCTGGCGATGTCAGTTATATTAATTTTATTTTGTAATTCTATGATACATGGTTTGAGTAGAACATTTCTTGATATGGGTGTGAAAGAACTTTTAAAACGTTTAATTCTATTAAGGTCACAGTTGCTAAGCTAAAATGAATTAAATAATTAAGGAAAGCTGTTATAGAACGTGGATTTGTGAAAATGAAACGTCAGATCTTTCCAGTCAATATTTTCTCTGTGCGTTGATAGTAAAACTTGTATCATTCTTGTGCTGCCCTCCAGTGGTAGGCCATGAAATGGGTGTTTCCACTGATTGTGGGAAAAAGTTTATTATTTTAATGCCAATGGCACATACTGTTTTTGTAAAATCCACACTATAGAACCATGTTAAAAAAAAATGGGGAAACAATAAATAAGCAACTTCTTAAGTTAAATGAAAGGTATCTTGGTATACAGTAAATTGTCCTCACACAGTCTGGCTGGAAGTTACTTATTTTCAATTAAATATATTCATTTTTTTGTTTTTGTTTTTTTTTTTAAAGAGGGATTTATCACTGTATTGTAATAATACACATAATCAATTTAAAACAAATTGTTTGAAATCATCAGAAATTTCAACAGCAATGCAAAAGCTAGCTAATTGTATTTGAAATATACAAATGGTATAATTAAATTGTTCTGTAATACACAGCTGTGCAAGAGGGATTTTAGACTGAGAAAACTATTGCCATCTAGTGGAGAGTACTAGCAGGTGCACGGGGAAGCAATACAGTTGTATTATTTTAGTCTATTTGATATGAAACAGCTTGGATATGCCAGGATTTTGTGCCATACCTAGAAATCGCAAGGTACTTTACAATAAAAGACAGAACAACTGCTAGGCTTGCATAGCTTCTTTTTATCTGGTACAAGATAACAATTGTCTTTAGTTTATACTTAAAAACATGATGAGTTTCAGTTTCTAAGATGTGTCACAGGGTTTCACAAAGAACACACGGCTTAAATAGCAATGACCCAGGGTAGTGTTAGGGATGGGACTAAAATACTGCTTCTAAAGACACAGATTGCATAGGGTGTTGATTGGGTAGGAGTGAGATTTTAACCCATGGTGGAGAATCACTTTGTCCAGCAAGAAAAATGTAGTCATTAAATTGTAGTGATCCACAGCTGACTATGATGATTACAGTAATTGTACTTTATCTATCAGTCTAACCAAACTGTAGAACATTGAGAAGGGCTATATAACTACTGTGAAAATTGTTGATGAATTGTCAACCTATTGCATAACTCACTTCACCACCGGTATTGCTTTATGTCATGAGTTTAGCTGATCTTTACTATTTCTGACAATAATACAAATAATAAACTTTTAAACTCTGGAGCATTTACTTCTTCAAGACTTCTTACTGTCCAGGTTTTCATTCACCGGGTCATAATCATTCTTCCATCTTCCTTGAGCTCACTGTTAGTTATCCCTGTGTTTATAGTCTGAGATAAAATGTCATGCACATTTTGTTGGATACTTCTTGTCATTATCCAGGCTCTACCAACAATAAGAGGTCAATGTTCTTCAGAATATCCAAATATAATATTCTGGTTGTGAGAGTGTCTTTGTAATGTGGAAAAATGCATGTCTGATTTGTGACAAGAATCCATTGTTATTGGCTTTGGTATCATTAGGTACTCTTTAGGAGAGTTTCAAAATACCTTTATAGAGACCGCAGAGCTCTGTGGAACAGTGCTGTGTGGTGCACTGCTATTACAGAATATGTCTCCATGCAGGTGAGACAAGGGTAAATGCTCAATTACTGTTTGTGTAGACAAGTCTGGCTCTTGTACTGCAGTTAAGGCACTGGTTCACACCGCATGTTGAAGGTCAAATCCTTTTCAATATATTAAAGTTGATTTATTCCATGCTGGAAATCTGGGGGGAAAAAATTGGTTTGGAGTTGACACTTTACCTTCGACCCCTGACAATAGAAAAAGGTTGACTGCATAGTATATTTAAGGTAGTTTTCAGTGGAATAGTAATCTTAAATACTATTTATAATAATGTATTATTGTTGGTAAGGTGTTTGAGATCCACTATAAACATTTGATAATTATACTATTAACAGTTATAGATTATGATTAAAAATAATAACAGTAAATCACAGTAATATAGCATACTCACACACCAGTATGAAGTATTATTAATATTATTATATAGTGTGAGACCTGTGTATAATAAGATAAGGTGGTGAATGATAAAACTGCTAACCTCAGATTTAACGCCAAGAAAGCAGAGGCTATTGAGTGATGAGGAAATCATTCAACTGTATCCTCCTAAAAAGCTAAGCGCATTCTCTACTCTGATTCTTAGTAATAAAATATGTCGTTTTCCTGTGCCCCCCAGTCCAAACAAAAACATGAAAATAAAATAATAAAAAAAATACAGAAGTTTACAATTCATTTTAAAAAATAAACTTGTTTTACATTTTTTTCTCACAGTATATCACACATAAAAGGCTTTTATGTCTCAATATCCTTCCCTATCTACTTTCCATGACTTGGCCTCTCTGTGACAAGTGCAGAACTCCACTCAGCATTTCATTTCCTTTTGACCAGATATTGCCTAACTCTACTTACTCCAGAACTATATATCTTAATTAAATCTTTATTGTTTCAGTTCTGTAGTTTACTAAAGCAGGTCATAATACATTGTAGTCGTTGCACTGATATATTTTCCTTTCAGCAATCCCAGTACTTATTTAATATCAATCCAAAGCATTGTCTAATGTCAATGTTTTTAATTGGGAACAAGTCAGCCTTAAAAATAATTGTAATTCATTTGAGCCAGATCATTTTCTATGTATTTACATTGCCCCTAGCCACCTGGTTCGATTGTACAAAGTTTATAAGAGTTCACTGTATTTTTTCTGATTTAATTTTTATTTTAAAAACCTTAATGTAAACTGTAAATGATTACTAATTCAGCAGCAGCTAGTTCTACACCTGAAAGCACTTTTAAATTAAAACATCTGAGCTGGTTGCATAAAACATGGAAAGCGTTTCACTTAGGCTTTCCTCTTAAGAATAATACGGCATGTAAAACAGATTTTTGAAGTCGCAATCAAAAATAACACCTAATAAAATGAATAGACACATATTTTAATCAGTTGATTTATTCCATGAGATGCTTAGTGGTGAACACAGTCAAGCAAGACTCCACACAAATGAGCTGCATTCGTATAGGCCTTCTGACTTTATAAACTAAAAATATTTTCTCTAGCATTTAATATACTAGTACAGGGCTTCTCAATTTCAGTCCTGGGGACACCGTCTGTTGGTTTTCATTCCAACCGAGCTCTCAGTTACTTAACCATACCCTTAATTGAACTAATAATTTGCTTAACTAGACTTTTTTGTACTTGTTTTCAGCTCTTAAACAGTTGTAGACTTCAAGTTAGCTGTAACGTTTTTTAAGTAGCTTGAACTGCAACTGTTTAAGAGCTGAAAACAAGTAAAAAGGTCTAATTAGGCACATTAGTTCATTAAGGGTATAGTTATGTAACGGTGAGCTCGGGTTGGAATGAAAACCAGCAGACACAGGGGGTTCCCAGGACCATGTTTGAGAAACTCTGTACTAGTATTTGGTTATATAATCAGCCGAATACATTTTAATTTCCCAATAGGAACGGTAATATAATTTGCAATGATGATATATGGTGGCTACCACTAAAAAAGCACCATTTAAATTATTAAAGAAATAATGCTTTTTTTCAGCTTCTTTTTTATTCCCTCTACAAATGTAAAGGTTCAGTGGGAAAAATGAAAAACTGTAAAGGGTCTCTTCACAAAGCCACAAAGCATTTATATTTTACAATTCAAAGTGTATCATATTTCTTTGTCAACCCATTACTTTCTATGAAAATACACAGATTAAAAACCTTACTTTAATCCATCCATCAGGAAGCACCATTAGACGAGGTCTACCACAGGGAAGAACTGTCAGATAAAATACATAATTAAAAAAAATAAAAATAAAAAATGAACAGAAATATATATCTGTTAACCGATAAACAAATCTTACATCTATATTTTAAACAATGACTAGTGTAAGGTACTGTTGAGTGGTTTCTAATTGCAATAAAACCCTGTATACCAGACATTACCTTGGTACTGTAGTTGACATTGTCTGTTCTGTAAGTTCTTACCTTAATGCTTAAACCAGAATACATAATTGAATACAGAGGAATAAGGCATTCATCCCTATTGTAAAGTATACCTGTTTAATCTTCTATCATTTTCAGTTCTTGTGAAGTATAAGACCATGCTTACTTGAGGGATCGAATCCATATCAAATCAGGGCCCCTACAGCTTTTGCAGCTTTGTAGCTGCTCTTGGGTTAAAAATGTAAAGTTCGGTACGTGTTTCACGCTGATAAGGTGTGGATTGCTTTCACATCAATATTTATATTTAAATAGTGTCTATTTCAATGGATTGCAAAAACATTTTATATGCAGCTATTCAAAAAACATTGGTTTTGTCATGAATACATTTCAACAATGCACTGCATCTGAAACACAAAGCCCAGGTTGGTTAAACTATTTGTTATAACACATCAATTTAGCATTAATGGCTTGACGAACAGGTTGCTTGATTTAGTTTATTATACATTGCAATTAATATGCTAAACAGTTTACAATGTCAGTTTATAATTTAACTTCCAGTGCTCTGTGTTTAGCACCATATAAATTAGATTCCTTAAACTGAATGCATATATTTGAAGCGTTGTTCTACAGTATTTATTTATTCAAAGGTAGAATTTAATATACCACACTAGTGCTTCTAAAGAAAAGTAATCTCAAATGAAAAGCAATTGTTTCTTTGCCATGCAAATCAGTATAATTCACACATTGGGCCTCATTTTCGAAAGGGCACTAAATGTAGCTGTAACGTGCACATTAAGTAGTGAGTCTTATGTAGCGTGCACACTATATGTATCGTGAGCGATAATTTAATGTGCACGATAATGTTCAAGACTTACCCGTGACCACTGTGATATAAAAAGCCCCAGCAGTCCAGGCGTATCTTTTGGTGAAAGGTGGAGGTGGCTTACATTGACCAAAAATGAGCGATCAACAGACGCAGCCCTCCGCAGGGAACAGGCAGGGGCAACGCAAACTAAAACTGCACACAGAGGATTTTAAATTATAGTGGAGGAGGTTGTTTTAAATTATAATACCTTTTTTGGTCCAGGGTTTTATTTAACCACTCTATTGGTTGTGCCAATGTAATGAACTATAAAACAAAATCTAATAAATTATAATATTAATTCACATTTATTCACGTTTAATATAGCCATGATGCCAGATAGATTTCAGCCCTGAAGAATTGATTAAAATTAGTGCGCCTATCAGTGGTTAAAGTCTGGTTTCCAAACAAACCAATTATCGCTCACTTTAAGGTGCACATGACGATTATCGCCCTTTAGTAAATACAGTGTGAATAAAGCTCATCTTATTATTCAGAGCGGGGTGCCTCATTTAAATACACTATAATGCATTACCATACAAGTCATATATTTATTCAGATTACCATAGTGTGGCACAAAATCAGTGTGCACCATAATATGCCCACTATTTCACACGATAATATATCCATTGGACAATCTGATTTGTAAGAGGTTACGTGTTCATGGGTTTTGCATGTCTATGATTTTTCCCCCCTCCCTTAACATCACACAAAAAGCACTCCCATGTGTCTGCATTAGATTTCACTTACAACAACCTATTTTATTTTTTGTCAAAATATAAATTAAGGCAAGTATTGGAAAGTGTTAAACTGTATTACATTCATGTATTCATATGATGCCATGAATTAAAGGATTTTTCCTGAAATTTGATTCTGCCCAGCATGAAGCCCAACAACTTTTTTTGGTTTTTACTTTAATGTTCATCTAATTGGTGCCTAATCAATAAAGCAATTCATTTCACAATACACTGTGCTGAAGTGCTCCCAGCATGTGTCTGGGTGCAGCAGTCTAAAATGCTGTTTCTTTATGCTTCATATTATTTCTGAATGCCCCAGCTGTTGACCGCCATATTAGTTTGGAGAAAAATAAGGATGGGGCAAAATCTGTGCTCTAGTGCCAAAAACGATGTTTTAATAAACACAATGTAAATGAATAAAGTTATACAACTACAGTATAGACCAGGAAAAAAAAAAAATCCTGACTAGGTTGAATTCTCAATCACAGTCAAGGGGCATTTAGATCCATTCTCATTATAAGAAAGGGGTCAGGTTCCATGGGGGTTCTTATTTAATTTGGGATTTATATTCCTTTCCAAATGTTTGATGTTATTAAACATGTCCAGTTCACTATTTCTGAGGGCCATATAATTGTATTTATGTCTAAATTACTATATGAAGTAATCACCAGATGACGAACATTGTGAAAGGAAAGTTTCATATTTAGTATTGTTTTACTCTTCAGAGTAACAAGTGTTACAGTAAGCCCTCATCTTACATGTTATGGTCCTGATGAGCTACTGCATTGCAATATGATCAAATGCTCATTAATGACTCATTTGTTAAATGAAATAGGGAGAGCATATACCTACACCAAAGAAAATCACACATATTTACTATTCAACTATGGATCACACCTAATGAACATCTTGCAAAACAATATTTCATATAAGGAATTATCGCAAGATGGGAGTGATCGTAAAAAAACAAAGGCTCCAGTTGCCATTTAATTAAGTATACAAGTTTTAAAAGACCTTTGAGTTCATATTGTAGCTAGTTTTCATTTACAAGTTATTCTTGCTGCATGTAAATTGGATGATTCTTTGATGTAAGCCATTGGGCAGTTAAGATTGTATTAAAAATTAAAATGTACTGCTGGTAATGAAACACTGGTACAAAACCAAGAAACCTCAACAGTGGCTGCATTCTTCTCCAGGTACCGTGGGAATTATAATGAAAGTATTTTTATCTGTGCATTAAGAAACGTAAACATACAAGACTATCATTAATATCCACTGAAAATGTGTTTGTTATGGTATAGCAATAATAAAAAAGTGGAAATAAAGGGTTAAAAAGAATGACTTTAGATTGTATTGCTTTGGGTGAATTTCAGGTATGTGTGGGTTAAAGCCATACACCGCAATATGTAGACGAACATAAGAAAAGGCCCTAGTAATAATATAACTCATGTTCGCCTTGATATTTAAAACAGTAACCTCTGTTGGATTGAATTGAACTCATTCTTTTGGGATTTCTCATTTTGACTCTATTTCTATCATTTCTATGCTCACTGGGACAGATGCACACAGCCTTGGCAGCTGTTTGGCATTCCACTAACACATTGGGTTTGAGAAGCCTAACAGCTTGCATTTTGTCCCAGAAGAATTATTTCACCTAAACAAGTTGCATTCTGTTGAAGTGGCGAAACACAACCATAACTTACAAAGCAACACATAAATGGGCCAGCATGATGGATTTGCAGCAGATGCACTTTTGACAGTCAGACACTTCCATAGGAGCAAAAATCAGTTTTGGACTTTGTGCTAAAGAAAAATTAATAATAATAATAATAATAATAATAATAATAATAATAATAATAATAATAATAATAATAATAATAATATAATCTGTGCTACCTCAAAATCTGCATCTAGCAGAGAATTATAGTGATGGGCTCTAATGACATGCTTAAAAAAAAAAAAATGAGGCTCTATTTAACGACAGAAAACGATTCAGTGCCTTCTGCTAATTAGCTTCCAGCTCTAGTGCCTTCTCTAGATGGCAGAAGCCCACCATGACCTCAGTGGTGTGATTCAAATAAAACTGAACATGAACTGACTTTTTAAAAAATGTTCTTACCAGCTTTTCAACCTGACAAGATACATGTCAAATATCTTATCTTATAGCAGGATATCAGAATAATTGTTACATTTGCAACTACTGGATGTAAAATACTAATCCAAGATTCTCTTCAAAAAGAGCCTTCTACAGCAGTCAGTCCTGCACTTGCCACTTCTGAAACAGGTTGAGTGTCAGTTTGATTGCTGACTGAAGTTCAAGGGTGACTGTTTTTGCAGAGCAGATCTGCACAGTTAGATCTGTTTCACTCTTCTCTGCATAGGTTAGCACCTGATACATGCTACAATGAAAGTCTTTCAAATTTCAAAACAGCAACTAGCAGCCCTGACTCTGCAATTGCACACTGTACAACTCGCTTCATCCAAGGATCAATTTAGTTTATCGATCCCCATGAATGTAGATTTCTACAACATGTAATCTGAGATGGAAAAAAAAACCTAACTTTTGGAAGAGAATGTATGTTAATGACACATAAAATATATCCTTTCAGTAAAAGAAAAGCACTGGTTACAATATACCTCAGACAGTCTGAATTAAACTGATTTATTATCCAGGCTTTATATCTGGTGCAATGGTGGCATAGACCAAACATATTCAGTGTTATATGTGCCAGTAAAGGGAAAGAGGTTCATGGAACAATTAGCAAGTAATAGTTACTACTGCTGCTGGAATTAGGTCCATCAATTGTATCTTCTAAAACAATAAATGCAGACAATACATATCATTGCTCTTTTCTGTCGAAACTTTGCTCAACATTTAAGGACATTTTGCCAGTGGAGGAACCAATTCTCTGTACTACCTGAATCAAACTTCCATTGGCCTCTAGCCTAGTTTTAATGAACCCCGCCTGGTCCTTATGTATTATTGAAGGCAGGTTTCTTTTCTTTCATTCTGGTGGCAATAACTGTGACCTGTTGGAATAAGATTCCAACCATGCCCCATGCGGTGTTGCTTTATACTAGACGAGCCCCTGGGGAACCCTCCCAAAATGTTTTTTTTTTTTTTTTTCCCCACCAGTGCTGAATGCAGCATTCCAAATGTTGTTTAACTAAAAGCTAGAATGGTGATAAAGTCACTTGGTTACTACTACAGCTGTATCTGTAAATTCTATCTAAAATAAAGGACATCATCCATCAAGAGGTGTTAAGTTTTCCAGTTGAAAAGCTGTGTACTGACATTTGTATTGTTGTCTCAAGGATGGAAGACAAGCGAGTACACCAAGCAGTTCATGCAAAGCAGCTGGAGGCACCTGAAACAGCCATGGGCAACAAGGTTCTTGAACTACCACCATAGCTAAAAAAAAAAGTACTATGGCTATTGTTTTATCCACTTTTATTGTATACTAAAAGCCATGTCATGGCAACTAAACCAATGGCAGTTAAGTTAGCTTCTTTGTGAAACATCTCCTGTGCATCAGGACTATAGTGAGAAGCAGCTTTTACATATTACAGAAAACATACCAGTGATGCCATTTTCATTACAAATTAAATTGGTCATGTGAAGTACAGCCCATTTACATGCAGGTGCTACATACAATAGTGCAACAATATGTGCTACGTATTGTTTGACTTAAATAATTCAGAAGTCATCCATAATGAATCCTACAATGAAAATATATTCTTTAACAGAAAATTGTATTATTCGAATTTCAAAATCATTTGGAGTTACAATTGTAAACATCAAAAGCATACACCACTCACAGAAATACAATTCAGACCCTGTCCTTTGCGTGGCACAAAAGCAGATGGCAAATTGCACTAATGGTAAAACAGAAAATAAAAAAAAAGTATTCTCTCACCATTGATTTCCCATATAGTGGTCTGCGGCGATCAAAAGACAGTAAAACGACCTGTTTCAGAGGCAGTAACTGAACTCCATGAGTTATTCATCAACAAACCTCTATGGAAACTGCTTATTAAAGCTCCCAGAAACATTTGTATTATATCTTTACCAATTTAGAACAAGTCGAACACAAAACAACTCCAATATATCAACACATCAGTCAACTCAGTGCAGTATGCTTCATTAAAACAATTGTGTTCTTTTGAAATTGTATTATAGTAAAAATATATGATACATTTTTGGTGCCTGGTGTTCTTTTTGTTTTGTTTTTTTATTTTTCATACAAATCAAAAAATATCCCTAGAGCCAGACTGATGCATTTATATTGCTCTCCGACAGCCATACTGCCACTGCATAGGTAAGGATTATCTTAAAATGAGCCAACTTCTGACTGTACAGAAATATCTATTATTATTTAATTCTTAGCTGACACCCTTATCCAGGGAGACTTACAATTGTTACAAGATATCACATTATTTTTACATACAATTACCCATATATACAGTTGGGTTTTTTCAACTGGAGCAATCTAGGTAAAGTACCTTGCTCAAGGGCACAACAGCAGTGTCCCCACTGGGGATTGAACCCATGACCCTCCAGTCAAGAGTCCAGAACCCTAACCACTACTCCACACTGCTGCCCCTATATTACTGTATTTACCATTCACGGATAGTACCCTATGTAAAAGTAATCTACCGTAAAACCAAATAATTGCCAGGTCTCAAATAATATGCGCCGGGTCTGCTGGCAAATATTGTGAATACACGCCGGGTCTCTGTCATTGCTATTGAAGCTGAGGAAGATGAGGAGGAGCTTGAGACTAATGAACTGCTAATAAGTGACAGCAATTAAAGTGACTCTCAGGATTAATAAATAATAATAGAAACGTAATTTAAGGTAGGCCTACATGTAATGCATATTTGAAGCCATATTTGACCTGAAGCCAAGCATTTACTTGGTAATGAGCTAATAAGCTTAAAGTGATACAGCTAACATTATTTTGTAAATATACCTGCTTTACACTTCAGTTAGCTGCATTGGTCTCAAATGTGCAGTTTGTAAAGCCATGGCTTATTCTTAGGCTATCTGTTGCTCTTCCACTTCAGCAGTGTCTTCTGGGTCAAAGCATGTTACTGGCTGAAAGCATGTCAAATCAAAAGAGAAGTAGGTGGTTGGTTAATAACAGGAATGAAGGAGATGAAAGGCAGTGGACCATGTCACCCTCCTGGTGAAATGACTATCTGGAAAGCATGGCTTGCACACAGAAAATTCTTTAACACAGACAAAATAAAACCTGATACTTTAACATGTGTTTATTTAAAAACTGCACACTTGAGACCTATATAACAAATGGAGGTGCATAATACAATAGGTAATATTTATGAAATTATTTTGTATATACTTTCTAACCAGATGGTGACTACTTTTTCATGAGCCTTGCTGCTTAAATATACTGTAAATTAATTGGAGATCTTCAATGATTCCTGTCAGAGTTTATTGAAATGATTTACACCCAGTTCATGGGAACAGACATTAAGATTAATTGTTTAGGTACATAGAAACACTTTCTGTTCAGGTTTTGTTGTGATATTTTCTGTAGAGCCATGCAAGCAGGGCCGGTGGCAGGTTTTTGTGGGCCCTGGGCGGTTGACCTCCAGTGCGCTCACCATCCCCTCCCACCATTTACTGAAATAATCATTTTTAAATTTACATAGAAAATTTGACTGTGCTTGTTGCAGTTTTTTTTGTCTTTTCCTACTGTTTTTGACATCCAGATTTGTGTTTCTTTTTATTTGGATGTTCCAAAGGTCCGGCAGGTTTCATTTTTGATGGTTTAAAATTGTATCATTATAATATGCATTTAGGCGTTTCGATAATAGGCGTTCTGATAATGAGGCTCAACAAAACACCTGTCAAATGATTGTTGGAAAGTAAATGTGCCAATTATAGAATGTCTTTAATTGGCACGTTTGTATAATTCTGTGTCGAGATCAGCCAATAGCTTTCTGAAGACCTGGGGAGGACGGAAGACAATAGGGAGTGAGAAGAGGCGGGACTAAGGGAACAGGATGCAAGCAGGAAGATATCTGAAAAGTTTCACTGCACTGCACGCATACAGTTTAGTTTAGTGAAAACTAAACTTTTCTAGCCCTAAAGGCTGCTTGAGCAGGATAACTGGCACAGAAATAGTACATTTATTTATTTAGTACTCATATTTGCAATTTCATTTCTGTATGTTTGTGGGCCCCCCTCTGGAGTCGGGTCCCCAGACGCTTGCCCTGCATGCAAGAGCTCAAACCAGCAGCACATTTAGTTCTTTGAATGTATTTGTTGAACAGTGTGGGTAAAACAATTATACTTTTAATCTCACTACCAATAAGCAGCAGTGTGGAGTAGTGGTTAGGGCTCTGGACTCTTGACCGGAGGGTCGTGGGTTCAATTCCAGGTGCGGGACACTGCTGCTATACCCTTGAGCAAGGTACTTTGCCTAGATTGCTCCAGTAAAAACCCAACTCGATAAATAAAAAAAAAATAAAAAAAAAAGTGTTAAAAATAATGTAATTCTATGTAAAAAATAATGTGATATCTTGTAACAATTGTAAGTCACCCTGGATAAGGGTGTCTGTTAAGAAATAAATAATAATTCCGATCCTATGCAATTGCATCTTCACTCGTATTTATAGGAATAGAAAGCTAATAACCATTACACATTTTTTCAAAAGGACCATCTGTGCGTGATAATCCATCTTTCAACCAGTTTATTTGATTGTGCTGTACAGTGTTAAGGATTGCATGCAAGACAAAAAAATAAAATAAAATAGCCAGGGTTATGCAAATCTGAAGTGTTTGTTAGCTGTTTGCTTAACCTTGCCCACTAAATGCAAGTATGATATCTACTGAAATAACTGGCATAAAATCAATGACGGCTGTATTCAAGTGCCAGTTTTCCATAGTAACAGATAACCTTGTATTAAATACACATCACTTTCTCTTTCTGTTTAGGTTTGTGTCACTGATGTCAACAGTAGTGCTCTGAAATTCAATTTACATGCAATTAAGAATCTATCTATTGGCCTGTCTATCTATCTGTACAGCGCTTTTGGGCTCAAAAGTAGCTAGCAAAACCAGAATAGCAGTTTGTTTATAGAGGTCAGTAAACCTGACACACACATATTGATTAATTCATTGCAGTTAAATACTCCTTAAATGAATCATTCTTAAAATTATACTTTCCATGCTAAGCAAGGTTAGGCCTAGTTAGTCCAGTACTTGGAAGGCTGACCTCCATTGAAGGGGTCCTCTAAGGTGCTGCAGAGATGGTGGTGCAACTATGAACAGCACAAATATACTTCAACCTCACTTCCCCACAATCAGCCTTGTGAAATATTTTTTAGAAGCAATTTAAACTTCTAGAGGTTCTCTACTCTACTCTATAGGGTTGCCAACCCTATGGCAAGCCAAATAATGATTTAGAGATAATTTGTAATACAGGTAAAAGTTGACTTTGATTCCTATAAAACAAGGGCACAACATCAAATGTTGCATCACTGTGTATCTATCCTGCTTAAATATGTTTATAAAATAATTAACTAGTTTTACCCAGCTCAGTAACCTATAGCCACTTCAGGAAAGTCTGTGTCCAGGGTGGATATGTAATTAAGGCAAAAACTTGCAACTATCAAATAATTATATCACAGAAGGATGCCTACTCGCATAGGGTGATGGCTTAACCTAGTAATTGTGCCTACCCAGTGGAAGCATGATAATGACTGCAAAGTCAGTAACAACTATTAAAGAGGATGAAGGGACTGGCTGAGATGATTCCAGAAGCTTATCTGAAAGAGAACACATGGCATAACTTTAAGTCTCAGTTGACCATGGTAAAGCAAACAAACCTTGACCAGTAAAATAAATAATGAGGCATGAGGTCCTTTTTTAACAAAGCTCTTTTTGTGAAATGTTTTGGTCAGGTTAAATATAAAACCAAAATATATAAAAAGGTCAAATCGACTTAACACTACATATAGAGGTTTTACATGATAGTTTTAATAAACGGGCCTTCCCAAAAAGTTTGGATTTCTGAACCTTAATGTGAAGCTTAAAAAAAAAAAAAAAAATATTGGTTGTATTGACTTAATATCTCACAGCCAATAAGCTTGTTGCAAAATAGCAAAAGGACAAAAAGCAATGTTAAAAGGTTAAACAAGGACCCTATCACTAATGGTCCTTCCTGTAACAAATCCAAACTGCTTGTTAAAGGTCACTGCTGTCACACAGATATTGTGGCAAAACACTGCAATCTGTCAAAACCTGTTTCGCTTCGTTTGAGATGTTGATACATAAACCTGTCTCCATAAACCCGAAAGCAGGGTAATATCTCTGGGATGCGAGGTTAATACATGCTTTCTTTTGTATAGCAGAGATATATCGGTACACACAAATGTGTCTAGAAAACAAATGGCAACCCAACATATTAAATAAACAGATGGTTAAAACACTATTTTATTAAACAGAATGTACAATTTCATTTACTTTTTATTAAATGCACATAAAGTTACCTGGGGGAGGTTACAAGATGTGAACGACAGCAGTTTTAAATAAGCAACTCTCTTTCTTCCGAGATGAATTACATTACTGTCATACACCCTCCTGGTAGTAGTCATTTCAAATTAGAAATGGGAGGACACTGAAGAATCCAGACAGTACCAACTCAGGGGGAAAGATTTCATCGTCACACCCATTAGGCCTGCGGGAAAATGGAAATCAAGTAAAAAATCCTCTGACGGGTGCAACATCAAGGTAGGTGAAAAGTGTTGCATTGTAGTAATAAGAGGTGTTAGATACTAAAGTCAGAACTGTAGAGGACCCTGATATACCAGTAAGGTAAACAGACACATTAGTATTAATTCTATTTTATAGAATAACAAACTTAACTCCTAAAAGACAAACTCAATACGTTAATTTGATGTTGTCAAATAAACAATCATTACAATTTTTCTGCATTGTTTAAATGTTCATGGATTTCCAATAATGCTGTGAATTAGCATTCTCTCAAAATTATCTTGAGCAATCTGTTCCCAGAAAATGTTAACACTGAAAATGTATGGACTTATCATGGCGTGCATTATGCACTGTCAACTATATGTGTGTTGGGGGTGATGGGGCGGACATTTTTTAATTCAAAATATTGGACATAGATTCAGAAAAGAACGCTTCTGTCTGACAAACCTCTCAGACTTCTTTGAAGAAATCACTGCAACTATGGACACAAAAAGAGCCTAGGACATCATACACTGTACTTGGACTTCCAAGCCTTTGACAAAGTGCAGCACAAAATGCTAATCTGTGGGAATACAAGGAAGGACATGCAAGTGGATACATCATTGTTTGAAACATAGCTTGGGCCAAGTACTTAGAGGGGTGCCACAGGGCTCTGTGCTTGGACCCCTGTTTTTTTCTTATCTATAGCAACGACTTGGATCAGGGGATAATTAGCAAGCTTGTCAAATTTGGAAATGACACAACGCTTGGGTGAGTGGCTGTCACGCTTTTAGACACCCAGTAAACCACATACAGAACTGGGCACAAAATGTGGCAAATTAAATTGAATGTCAACAGATGTAAAGTATTTTATGCCGGTCACAAAAATGTAGGATCCAAATACCAAAATGAGGGGGTAACCAGCAACCAGAGAGTGTGGGGAAGCAATCAAACATAATGCTTGAGTATACATTTAAGGCTGTATAATGCACTGGTAAGACCACACTTAGAGTACTACTGAATGTCTAATTCTGGTCACAGTACCAAAGGGACATTGTGGCTCTGGAGAAATTCTATCGAAGAACTAATCCCAGGACTTAAAAGAATGAGCTATAAAGATAGGCCAAAGGAAACGTATGTATTTGACCTAGCACAAAGAAAAATTAAAGGGGACATGATTACAATCTTCCAAAATCTTAAAAAGGAATTTAAATCATGACCAGAGGACACAGTTGGAATTAAGTGGGTATTGATTTAGGACAGAGAGAAGGAGAAACTTCTTCATACAGAGTGGTGATGCTAGTATCCAACTGGATGTTCTTATGTGTTCATGCACTATGCACCCACTTAATATTGTATTCAAAAGGTATTAAAAAAAAAAACACTTCCATTCAGAGCTTTTTCAATGCCATTAGTAAACTAGGAAAAATAAAGGACTATCTGTTCTTTTTGAAAAAAAACATAATATGGTTCACAGGCAACTATAGCATACACTGTGCTTGAGCTCATAAAGGTCAGTGCTTTTGTTTTAGCGGGCGCCTTTATCCAAGGCGACTTACACAGACTAGGGTGTGTGAACTACACATCGACTGCAGAGTCTCTTACAACAACGTCTCAGCCGAAAGACAGAGCACAAGGAGATTAAATGACTAGCTCAAAGTCACATAGTGAGTGAGCCAGGATTTGAACCAGGGACCTCCTGGTTACAAGCCCTTTTCTCTAAGCGTCGGGCCACACAGCCTCCTTGTGACAGGATGGCAGAGGATACTGGCATTCAAGACTCAGAGGCAGAGTATTTTAGAAATGGGGGTTTATTTTTAATAAACCAAAACATAAATAAAACAAAGAAATGCCACACGGCAAAATAAAGGGCACAATGGCCAAAACAAAGATTTAAACAAAACAGAAATATCTTAAACTAAATATACAAAACTCACAGTCATGAAAACCAGCAAACACACAGTCCCCCAGCACTTCAGTGTTTCTCCTTTGTTCTCCTCCCTTTCTCTCGTGCTGCAGCATGGCCAGCTTTATATTGGCCAGCTGGTCCAATAAAACAATTAATAATATAATCCCCCAATTTGGTGATTGGGATCATGTGTTTAATTGGCAGCCATTCGAGCTCTGGTCTGTAGCTCCACTCCACAGCCAGAATGGTCGCCCATCATGTGACCCCTTCCATTAAAGGGGCAGGACAACTTTGTCCTGCCACACTCCTGTAAAGTGTTTAAATGTGATTTAATGCTAGAAAGCGGATTAATTATTAATCAAAATGTTAAATGGCAATGTATGCAAAACACTGCAACTTAACACAAAATGTTTAACAAATAAATAAATTAGGATGATAAATGGAACAGAGTACACAGGTTATTAATTCACTGACTTTACTGTGTTTTTTTTCTAAATTGGCTGATGTAACAGGTTACCCTGCAGCCTAGCAAAGTTGCAAAATGAGTGGTGCAGCTATTAAATTGACTACAGAAAAACATTAACCCATGTCTAACCTAATGAACAAAATGGGTTAGTTATACATTCATTCCAAAATAGAACCAATAGGAAATTCTACAATTTCTAAATATGGTTACCAACATGGTGCTATACCACTCAAGGTGGCTTAATCTTCTATATATTAAAATGATTACTAAAACTTAACAATGCAGTCATTTAAAGTCCTAAAGCACACACAATTGTGTTTTTTTTTTGTTCTTTGTTTTATATCATTAATTTGGAGTAAATTACAGACTAAAACACTTTGAGGATAGGCCCCAAAGATATTAAAGACATAAATAAATGCAGTGCAAATTACATTGTAAACTTAAATTAAAATCAGGCAAATCAATGGGCTGGCAATTTTAAAAAAAAGAAGCTGAATAGACCATTTCAGGGAAAAAAAAAGAAAGATCAATGACCACCAACCCCGAATGAATTTTTCATCATTTCTACGACATTCTGTTCACTTACTGCATATTGTTTCAGTGCAACAAGGTAACATTCTACAGTTATCACTGAGTCTGGTACATAATCTAACTTAACCTGCTAATAAAAAATTACTACCGTAATTTCCCAACTATAATAGACACCTTTGTGCAAACTTCTCCATGTTATATACATGGTGTGCTGTATACTCTGGTATTAGTGCTCTTAAGTATTATGGTACGACCATATTATGGTACGACCATTTTACATAAATAAAAATTAGTAGCCATATGCAAATTAATCTTGTATTAAAAGTAGAATATGATGCGGCTTATGTTCCAATATGCACTGCTTTTATGCATTTAGATTCTTACATTATCTGAGATTACATTGTAAAGAGTCAGCCATTCATGTTTCAATTTTGTTTTCAAAGAGCTTAATCTGATATAGGCATTACATGGAAAGAGTATTTGTAAAAATCACCTTGTAAAAGTCTGTCACAAATCAGCAAGCCTTGTAATTGCTCTTTGTATTCTTTTTCTGGAGCAGAACTAATCACTCATTTTGTATCAGTTGGACAACTCAAAAAGCTAGGCATTGCTGAAATTGATTTCCAATAGTCATCTTTTTTTATTTTCACATTTTGAGTGACATAGCAACAGCAGTTTCTGTTATAATCAATAATACATTTGGACTGTAACCATAGAAAACAATATAGTTGACAAATGTAAAAAACTAAACAGGCAATAGTGCGGCTTGGTTTTTAATGACGCTGACTTTTCAGTGTTTCCATATTTTCTGAGATTGATACCAGCACTACATCAAAAAAGAGGGCAAGCAGATTTATTTTCTTCTTTTAAAAGCTCATTTATGCAGAAGAGGCGCCGCAGATAGTGGCAATGGTTTTTAAGGATTTTAAGGACCATCAGCTTAAAATGATATATTGATAGTACTGTTTTATTTTGTAAAGTATACAGTATTTCATGTCTTCCTTTAAAGTAAAACATTTTTGCAAGCTACAAGGTACAGTATAACAAATACAGTACTGCTTTTTTTGTTTTTCTTGTTCTGATTATTTCGCTAAGGTTTTTGTTGCCTCAAGTAAGTCAATTATAGAAAATATACAGTACTGCATGTACTTCTTAATAGGGATACATGATAGGGTGTGGGTCCTTATGAGACATGGCTAGAATAAATGCATATACTGTAGCTGTCTATTTTGTTGTCAGAGTAATACCACATTTCCATTATTATTATTATTATTATTATTATTATTATTATTATTATTATTATTATTATTATGAGTTTATTTAGCAGACGCCTTTATACAAGGCAACTTACAGAGTCTAGGGTGCGTGAACTATGCATCAGCTGCAGAGTCACTTACAATTACGTCTCACCCGAAAGACGGAGCACAAGGAGGTTAAGTGACTTGCTCAGGGTCACAGAGTGAGTCAGAGGCTGAGGTGGGATTTGAACCAGGGACCTCCTGGTTACAATCCCTTTTCTTTAACCACTGGACCACACAGCCTCCTACATAACCCAGGTACGTGCTCCAGTTGCCCCCCTCCCCCGGTCTACTTTTAAACACTGCCATTCTCATATCCACTTTGACATCTGACACATTATTTCCCTTGTCCGGCGCTTCTTTCCCTCTTCTGCATACTAGTCTGCCAGAGGCATATGTACTGCATGAAACAAATGCAAAATAATACCTAGATGGATTTATCTTTTAAATCATTGACAATTTGACTACGATACCTTCTGCAGCAAATTCACGTCTTGACCTTTATATAGAAGTGTAGTTGAAGAATATAACGTAAAAACAAGAACTGTCTTCAAAAGCAGAGACTTCTAAATACAACCAAACAGCAATCAGTTTTTCAGAGACCCTCAGAGCATGGACCACGGAAGCTTGCAAGATCCAGTTCAATGGTATTGAATGGGGTCTTGCTGTGGGCTTATATAGGATTTTCTCTCCATTAAATACATCAGGAGTCCCAATTAAATCTGATCATCAATCTGCCTTGAAAGTTCTTATCTTTGAGTTAATGATATATTCCAGAAGGATCCGGTCAGCTCTTTTTTAAAACTAACTGTTCCTCATTGGTCCTCATTGTCAAAACCTAATTTCTCTAAAATTTAGGTGAACCAAAGTTCACAGGATCCTTGCTAAATATAATACGATACAAGTTGATATGTGTATTAAGAGAGATGCTGATTTATATATTACATCAACTTTTTGTGTGATTATATTAACCTGGATCTACAATATATTTCCTCTTAGCAGCATATTATGTTACCTTTCCAGTGTGTTGTCAATGGGCCAGTTTAACTTCATATATAAATGTGTCTTAAACTATTGGACAAAGACTGTAGGGGTTTATCACAATCATTTGAATAAAAACCACTAAGCATACAGTAGTTAGTTCAGTTATTTTCATTTAAATTTAGGCTATAATGAACATGTTAAATATAATAGCCTTCTTTAACTGTGCCATGCTTGGACTAAGCCTGACCTCTCTGTTTCTAAAAGTTTGCCTACACAAACAGGTTTCAGACACCCTGTTTATTTGTCAAGGCTAGTGTTTTGATTAATATGAAACTCCACTGTAAGCGCTTTTCCAAATTCACCGCATTAAGTCATTTTTTTGGCTCACAAACATCATCCCAATTAAAGTCGCTACCTACCTGATAAGAACTGATACTGTAGACAACATTTCTAATTTAAATTAAACGTTCGCCTCGGCTGCCAAGTTTTCATTAATTTCTGTGATATAATGAAGAGAGTTAATTTTGCTCATTATAGAAAGGCCTTGGATTCAAAACTGCTGACGACAAGTAAATCTCGCTTTGACTGCCAAAAATAACTTTCCAGGTCCAGCACTGCTCTGCTGCAGGCAGGTAGAGGTGAGGCTAGTAAAATAATAATTTTTAGTAAGTCCACTGTGTACTAAAATTATTAAATACAATTTACACTTTATTGTCTTCTATTCAAACCGAACAGTTCCTCTGTTTTTTGGGGTTTTTTTCTGCAGTAAAACCTTTATATAAAAACTAAACATGTATATTCTTTGGTTTAATTGATATTGTAATGTCTAAAATACTTTTTGTTTAGTTGGAAACAGAAACTGAACTAATTCTTAAATTGATTAAATTAAATTAAATGAATATTATCTCAAATGGGTGTTAACAATATGTTTACAATGTTGTCAATGCCATGCTTCTGTTATAATACACTTTTAATATGTTCTTCACAGTTTAACTTTAACATATTTTTCCAATTCAGATACTTCATTTTATTTTACTCCAGTGATCTGTTATAAAGTCATTTAAGCTTTCAATGGAGGGTCCAGTTATTTTCATCTAAATTCAAGCCACTGTTAACATATTAGAATGTAATAGTTTTATAGTGAGTGAACTTAGTTTGACCTTTTCTCTGTTCATACAACCCCTCCTTTTGCCAATTTTAGTGTCGATTAATATAAGACACTACCGTAAGTATTTTCTAATACTCATTATTTAAACCAAATTTTAGCTTAGTTCAGTAAAACTGTCCTATGTTTTTATGCTCCCATCTCTTCTTGCCAGGTTCCAATTAATTTCGTGATATATAAAAAATGTTTATTTTAATATAAACTCCTACCTTCTATTATCCGAAAGGTATTTCGTTCATTAATATTAACGAGATCGCTCATTATAGAGAGGATCTTGGCTTTTAAATTGCTGACCAGCAAAAAATCCCCGCTTCATCGGCCAAAACCAATGAGTCATCTCCAACACTGCTTTCACTACAAGCAGGAAAGAACGAGGTTACAAACTTAGTTAATTTCTTTCAATCGGTTCACTGTATACTTAAAGTTATTATATTAGGTTTCTTATTTACTTAAATACTTTTGTTTTTTCTTTCTATAAATCAAACCTAGTTCGATTGCTTCTTGCATATTAACTTTGTTCCATATAGTTTGCCATTCTGCTCTCGCTGGATCAGAATGTTTTAAGGCTTTGAGTCTAATTAAAAAATATGCTTTTGCCTGATAAGTGAGGTTTGAAACTTTCAGCAGGTTGGCCTGAGCTTTTGATACCAGGAGCTCTCTTTTTCAGACCTTACACATACTTATTCAAAATGATCCAAATACAGAATCCTACAACATTACTATTAGCAATGTATTTCACTCTATAGCATCCAATCCATATCCAATAAGTCAGCTTGTTCCCAGCAAGATTCGAATTCTCCTGGCTCTGCTCGAAGTAGCTCTGCGAATACCACAACAGTCCTTACACAGATCTGATAATAATATTTTCTGCTGGTTTTGTATTCTTTAAAACACATTGCAGTCATTACAGTATTTGTTGCAGTTTAACAAATGTTCAATTTGTATCCCAAAGATCATCCTGCTTCCAGAAGCGGTGACAGTCTTTAAAAGAATAATACCTGCAAAAACTTCAATCTTGTTAGCTGGGCTCCCATCTCTACATTCTCATTCCCATTGTCAGTGGGCAAACACATTTTAACTGAATCTGGGTCCATCAAAGAACCTCCTTGCAAACGAGGCCTTCCATGCAAAAGGATCTAATTACTTATAGCACAAAAGGGACATGCCAGAACCGTCTGTGACAATATCAATAGAGCTGCGTGTTTTCTTTTCCATTTTTGTTGTTTAGGTGCCAACTGTTATCCACATCCTCTCAACATGAAGCTGTGAGTTTAGAAAAGCAGGTACCGGTATTTATCCTTATTCAGAGGTAAGCTTTGCCCTGGGGCCCTATTGCAGATCACATCAAGTGGAACAAACAAGCCGAGAAGGCAATCTAAGATTTAATCAGAATCCTCAGCTATCATTTCAGAAAACGCTTTGTGTCAGCAAGTGGTAAATATATCAAAGAAAATGCAGCTGCAAACATACAGGTTTTTTTTTTTTAACAATATTGTTTTGCTGTTCTAAGCAAGTCTAAGTTTAAACCACAAAAATCTATATTAACTTTAAAAGCAAAGGTTTTGTATAACAATTAACAGCATTGTCATAGTAAACCTACATGTACAAAACTATGTAAATACATTACATAAACATAAATATTGGAATCATAGTTAATATTAGGTGACAATAACAAAAGGATGATCCAGGTCATTTAGCCAGGAGACCCTAAATATTTGTAAGACTTTAAAAAAAAAAAACAGTATGCACAGTGTTTAGACAACTACTGGAGGAACAGCAACCCTGGAGATTGAGAAGAACAATATTATATCGAATAGGATTAGAATTAGGCTAAAAGGTACACTTAGACAGTCCCAATAACCAGTAATACACTGTTAACAACCTACACACATATTTCAATAGGAATAAAGTGGCAAGTGTAGGTATAGATAACGACCAACAAATATCAAAGTAGATTAACCCAGTTTTATATAGTTCAGAGGATATTCTAAACCCTTCCAACAGCACCTCTGGCAATTAGGCATCATGGAATATGTTATTTGCAGACAGCAGCATAATTCCACCTCTTCCTGTTGAATTAGACTGATATTGATTGGAGAGGGGAAAACAAATATGTGCCATGGATACTATTTGGTCAATCCGAACAGACAGTCTTCTACTCAGATATTTGAAACGGGTTGACCTACGGGTTCTGCTAGAGTATGAACATCAGGTACAATGTATTTGAACCCCCCCTGTCAGTGAAGTTATCATTTTTTTTTTCTAAATCTTATTTTTTTTTTCTAAAGCTTATCCGGAATATTCTAAGTGCTAAGACTGACCACTCTTCCTCATTCCATTTAAATCATGTGGCAGTGTGACCTTTCAACTCTGTTAGCCCCACCTACTCTACCCTACTCTCTTAATAGATTTGAATGCGATAATGAAGGTTGATATTCCCACCTTTTATGATTATACAGACCATCTCAAAGCCAGGTAAGTAGAGCAAATAGTATTAACTCCACATTAGAGTGTCAGAAACCCTCACAATGACTGATTGAACACGACGCAATAGCAAGGGAAGATTGTTTTGATATTGGGATGTTAATAACTGAACCACTATGTATACCTGATGTATTTGACAGTGAACAGTTGCTCTGTAAAATGCACAGTCATATGTTGTGTGTGTTTGTGAAAAGGCCTATCTTATGTATACAGCGACTCTATTGGAAGCTCTTTAACTTTATTGTTCCAAATTAAATGTGAAAATGAAATTAGAAATTGCAAACAGGTCCATTATTCCCAACTCTCATTACTTACTTTCAACCTTATTATCCAGGGTACCAGGGAAGTAACTAGTACAGGGAAACATTGTGATTGTTTACTTTACCTCAAATTATAAAAGTAACTAGAAAAATATAACTACAATGTTATTGTATAATAATTTGCATAGATAATAAATATGTTATGAATATGTAAATGTGGCACTTAGCAGGCCAATGACACCCCAAAGTGCTAGTACAAGAGCAGATGGTATACGAAATTGATTGAGCCTTAAACCTAGATATTAGCATAGGAGACATGGGTTATGACTTGAAGAATTAGTTGCGGTTCATGCTAATTAGCACTTGAGTCCAACTCCTCTCTGACTAGGCACAAGCATAAATTATACTAATGAAGGCACTCAAAGTTTTACCTACACATGTTTTTAAAGTTACAGGTTGTTTTTTTTTTCTTCAAATAAAATAATTATGAATTGCAGTACATATTCTTTAGTGATCAGTCTGCTTTTGGCCTTTCACATTTAATATTTTAAAATACAGATATTATGTATTCTGAATGCTTCCAGGCATTAAATATTTTAGTGTTAGGGTGGCTTTCAACATACCGGTAAGTACCTTTTATTGCTGCTTTAGCTCTGCAATCCAAGCTTTTCAACAAAAAGCTGCCTAACACATTTTACTAAGCTGCCTGTTTTCTCCTAGTCATTCATCCCTGTAGTCATAGCACTCAAGACAATATTAGAGAGTTTGGGGGCAATGGCAAACCACAATGTAATTTATACAACAGGTTAAAATTCATGTTTACCTTTGCATGTGAAGCTCTTGTGTTGTTTTCAGGATTATTTTCACTATTGTCAACTGAGGGGAAGTGTGATTATATTAGTTTGCTGTATATAAATTCCCACATCACTATGGAAAAGGCAAAATTATTATGATGGTAGCGATACAGAGCAA